>NC_058080.1:637348177-637584861 GCF_014858855.1 Bufo gargarizans | reverse complement strand
CCATGGTGTTCCTAATAATTCTTTAGGTGAGTGTATAATCCTCCATCAGCAGCCCTTGAATATCATTATAATAGATAATGGATATGTATACTCAACCAATATCAACATAGTACACACACAGTATGACATATTTACATTGTGTCCTATTTGCACTTTCTATATAGTAAACTTCATCATTTGCAGTGCATAACATACTTTATCATTGCATTCCAGATGGAACACTTGATTATTCTCCAGGGACCTGAAGAAAATTCAATCCACAATACATCAGGCAAAAATCAATGTCTTGTTTCTGTTTAGATCTTTTGATATGAATATCCTTAGGTATAACTTGCACTGCATTTTCTCCATGTGAATGTCATAAATTAGCCAATGGTTCACATTACTTCCAAGTATGCCAGGCTCATGGACCCAGGTCAAGAAGTGTCTTTAACTCTTTAGTGACCATCATTATGCTTTTCTACAGCAGTCACTAAGGGGCCTTAAGCTGGGCTACTGGCTTTTAACGGCAGTCCAATCTATGAGCTGCACAGGTCTCCCATGCAGTGGAGAGAGGATGCTTAGCCCTAACATGAGTGCTACGTTCATGCTTTAACAGCCCTGATTGGCAGGAGCGACGATCCTGGCCGTTTAACCCTATACATGCTGCGGGCAATGACGCCCACCACATGTAAGTGGTTACAGAGAGAACAGGACTACCTCTGTCACCCATTGGCACCCCGCAAATAAGATCACTGGGTGCCTATACCAGTACAGGCAGGCCGGGACCTAGTGTAGGCCCCAAGCCGTCAGTGTTTCAAAAATCCATTAAAAACTCCAACAAAATATGCACTCCTTGACAATGAAATTGCAACACCAAGAAGGAAAAGCCATAAGGCTATGAAAATCAAGTAAGTAGCAGGTGTCACTAAGGCTGAGTTTACATATGCACTGTGAAGTCCAGCAGTCATTTCCAGCGGTGTGAACCCGGCCTAACATCTGCACATGATTAATTTTAAGCACCTAGTTCCAATGTGTGGCAATGACACCAAGAAGGTGCAGTACCATTGATAGCAAGGCATGTAAGTATGTGCAGTTCTGTGTGCGGCGTTCATGCTCAATACTGAATAACGATCTACAACTTTCCCTTCTTGCAATTTCAATGTTGAGTAGCGTATGCTAAGAAAAAAGACTACCAGACCTTCATGGAAGGAAATATGGCATCTAGTAGGCGAAGGCATTACAGGTAGAAGAAGTCTCTGCATCCTACCAACCTGGGCACAGAGGGATGGGTGGCGGAAGCCCTTGGGTGCAACTGGCTTCCTGCAACTGTGTTACAATTTCAAGGGCAGAATGAAGAATAACAAGATAAAGTGAAGGCTCTTTGATTATATGAAGAGGAATCAGATTTTGTTAGTTACGCGGGTGGTGTTCAAAAGCCTAACCGAAATGCAAGAACAAACAGCAAGTATCTGTGACTCTAATAATTAGTCTCCTTCTGTCTTTTTGGCAGTCAGCCTACAATCCTGTCACTTGCATTGTGGCTCCAGGAATCAGAGCTTTGATGTTTTTACATGAGAAATTTTTATGGCTTAACCGTCAGAAAAATCCTGATATCTGTTTCGGTATGGAATATATGGAGCTGAACATTGTAATTCCTGCTCAATATGGATCAAACCCCAGCAATTAAGAAACGTTTTGTATTTTCAAGGAGTAAAACACATCTCTTCCGGTAAATGAGTCAACAGATCAATCAACCTCCTTAACAAGCTCTTGTTTAGCATCTCCATACATACAGAAAAAGTATAAAGTACAGAATATGGATATAGAGACAAATGTCATAGGGGTATTGTACGTAGTGCCCAAGAGAAGTAGTGTCCAGCTCACGCTAGCTATGTCCCTCATTTCGTACAGGATCCTTGATCCTCCTAAGGAATTCCCTTTCCTATTTATTGGTGAACTGCTAAGGGACAGCTAAGGGAAATGCCACCATTGTTTAACACAAGGGATAGGAAAGGAGAGGGTAGGAAGGTGGTGTGACTATCTGACCAGAAAAGAGATGGTTTTAAATTACGCTATGGCCCATGCTATTGATCTATGTATGAAGCTATATAGAGACATATAGTAAACCTAACATCACCCTAGAGCTTTGTCCTTTTATTTGACATTTATTCCCAAATATGATGTAGAGCAGGCATGCTCAACCTGCGGCTCTCCAGTTGTTGCAAAACTACAACTCCCAGAATGCCTGAACAACCTACAGGTATTAGCCTACAGCAGGGCATTGTAGGAGTTGTAGTTTTACAACATCTGGAGGGCCACAGGTTGAGCATGCCTGATGTAGAGCATCTACATGAGGATTTCAATGATGTCAGTGCAGAGACCTATAGTATACTTCAGAAGTCTCTGACCAACAGTACTTAGTGCTAGCAGGTTTGTAGATACAGTGACTGGTGGCCGATCTGCAGGCCCACTGTCTCAAAATAATGGTAGACAATAACTTCATGTTAGGAAATTTGGAAAAAAAAGAGGTATGCAGCATGAATTTAGTTTTGAAGTAAAAGTGTTGATGCATGGGAGGATACTTGACAATCGTAGGTTTTTGTGTGGCCAAGATCAAGGGCCCAAGAGCTCAGAAGACTGATGAAGCTGATATTGTGCGAAATCATCTCTTATCAGTTGCAACATTCACTGACAAATTCTAAATCAGGGGTGCTCAACCTTTTCTGATAGGGGGCCACATCGTCAGACTGAAGGAATCCCATGGGCCGGGAATGAACGTTAAAGGGGTATTACTGTACCAACTGAAACACTGTATTTATGGCATATTGTACATACAGTATATACTATAAATGCCTGGTTGAACCTCCATCTCCATCTAATGGGAGAATACATGAAAAATGAGCAGCCACAAGACATACATATGGTGCATGTTTGTCACCAGATGGTTGGGGGGGGGGGGGGGGGGCACACAGAATGATATGTGGCCTCTGGGTTGCAAGTTGTGCACCCCTGTTCTAAACTGTCTCAGAATCAAGATGAGTACAAGAACTATTCAAGGAGATGCACATATTGGTATCAATGTCCAAGCAGCCACACACAAACCTACGATAATAGTATACTGCCATGCATGAGCACTTTTGCTTCAAAACTCAACAATTCATGCTGCATACCTCTCATTTTTCCGAATTTCCCAACATGAAGTTATTGTCTGCCATTCTTTTGACACAGTGGGCCTGCAGATCAGCCACGGTCACTGTTTCTACAAACCTGCTAGCTCTAAGAAGGTTGCCCCCCCCCCCCTCACACAATGCTCTTCATATACTCCTGCCCATTGGTTACATCAGTGCCAGTATTGCGTTAACTGGCAAGTTCCCGCTTTAGGCACGAGCAGTTTGAAATGGAGTCTCCAACTTTCAAGTTTAGAAAGTTGAATTTATACACCTAAAGGCATATCAAAAGAGGATTTTAGGTGAATTACTAGATTAAATTACTAGAGGTACACATTAAGGCTGGGCGTACAGTGAGGAACAGAAGTATTTGAACACCCTGCGATTTTTCAAGTTCTCCCACTTAAAAATCATGGAGGGGTCTGAAATTCACATTTAGTTGCATTCCCACTCTGAGAGACAGAATAAAAAAAAAATTCAGGCAATCACATTGTATGATTTTAAAGAATGTATTTGTCTTTCACTGCTGAACATAAGTATTTGAACACCTGAGAAAATCTGTGTTAATATTTGGTACAGAAGCCTTTGTTTGCAATTACAGAGGTGAAACGTTTCCTGTAGTTCTTGACCAGGTTTGCACACACTGCACCTGGGATTTTGGCCCTCTCCTCCACAGAGATCTCCTCTAGATCTGTGAGGTTTCAGGGCTGTCGCTGAGCAACACAGAGTTTCAGTTCCCTCCAAAAATGTTCTATTGGATTTAGGTCTGGAGACCAGGGCTAGGCCACTCCAGAACCTTGATAAGCTTCTTACGGAGCAACTCCTTGGTTATCCTGGCTGTGTGCTTTGGGTCGTTGTCATGTTGGAAGACCCAGGCACGGCCCATCTTCAATGCTCTGACTGATGGAAAGAGGTTGTTGCTCAAAATCTCACAATAAATGGCCCCATTCATCCTCTCCTTAATACAGTGCAGTTATCCTGTCCCCTTTGCAGAAAGGCACCCCCAAAGCATGATGTTACCACCCCCATGCTTCACAGTAGGGATGGTGTTCTTGGGATGCAACTCTTCCTTCTTTTTCCTCCAAACACGACGAGTGAAGTTTAGACCAAAAAGTTTTACTTGTAGTTCTGGGCTTATACCTCACCTTTCTTATCATCAGTGATACCCCACGAGGTGAGCTCTTGTATGGAGCCCCAGTCCAAGGGAGACTGACAGTCGTCTTTAGCCTCTTCCATTTTCTAACAATTGCTTCAATGGTTGATCTATTTTCACCAAGCTGCTTGGCAATTGCCCTGTAGCTCTTTCCAGCCTTGTGGAGGTCCACAATTTTGTCTCTGGTGTCTTTTGACAGCTCTTTGGTCTTGCCCATGGTAGTAGTTGGCGTCTGACTGACTGTGGAGTGGACAGGTGTCTTTAAAGAGCTCAGACAGATGCTACTAAGTTAGATTAATCAAGGAAACAAAGGGTAAACCCAGGGTGTCCCTAAGAAAAGGGGAGGGGCAAGAACACAGTGTTCACCCAATACACCCCTAATGGGGACACTCAAAAATGAAACTCGGCAAAAAGCTCCCGAGCTATAGACAGAAACAAAGGAAACGGAGCTCATGATACCAAAAAATAGTATATAATTTATTGAAGCATGATAAAATGACATGGGTAAAACACATAAATAAATGATGCCATAAACGAGATTAGAAGCGGAGGACAGAAAAAAGAAGAGACGCCACCCTGGGGGCACAAGCACACGGATCCAGAAGACACGGTACAAAAAAACCATAAGGTACATGAACATCAAATAAGGAGTCAATGCTCAAAGTCATGTACAGCAAATAAGGAGTCAATGCTCAAAGTCATGTACAGTGTGCAGCTGATATACAGTACCTGGTGAGCCACCTGTCAAACGCTAGAACACCTCTGTATGTGTAATATAATCTAGTCATTGGTGTGCAGACAGCCTGTGCAATATAGAGCTGTACTGCAGACCAATGAAACAAAAAGAAGGATGACAGTAATAACAATGGCCAGAGGGAAACAGCAGGAGACAGGAACTCACCAAAAATAGGAGCCGTGTGCCAGAACGACCAGGGTGGCGCTACCCCAACGCGCGTTTCGGCGTACCTTCGTCAGGGGGTAAGTTAGATTAATGAATGTAGTAGAGGTGGACTTTTTGAAGGCACAGTAACAGGTCTTTGAGAGCCAGAATTCTTGCTGTTTCTCAGGTGTTAAAATATTTATGTTCAGCAGTGCAAGACAAATAAATTCTTTAAAAATCATACAATGTGATTTCCTGAATTTTTTATTTTTTTCTAGATCTCAGAGTGGGAATGCACCTACAATGTGAATTTCAGACCCCTTTATGATTTCTAAGTGGGAGAAATTGCAAAATTGAAGGGTGTTCAAATACTTCTGTTCCTCACTGTACATATATCAGTTGAGTCTAGTTGTGCAGAGCTGGACACGACTGATAGATATGTATGTACACATTAGTGCACAGATCCAGCATCTTTAGAATCATAGTGTCAGACAGAAAAAACATAGCGTGCAGGGCATCATGACTGATGAACCAGATGAATATGAACGATCCCATAGAAAACTATGGGATCACTTCTAGCTTCAGTTTCCCTCCAAAGTTTTCTGAACCATGGCGTAGGGAAATTTAACCGGATTGCCAGACATATGTGAAGGAGGCCTAGGTCACCTGGAGTCTGTCAGTTGATTTAGGAGACCTTGCATATAACTTAAGATACCTTTGAAAGTCTCCATACTTTATAGATAGTAAATCTTTATGTGACATCAATACTAGATACCAACACAAGTCAATAACAACAGCATCCAAAAGTATGTTTCTAATAGTAGGCAACTTGTAGTAATAATTATTGCATCGGGATGTGTAACAGGCCTGCGACTATCATGTAATATTCCAGATGTATTATCCAGACTGCACAAATGTCAGCAACAACTGGCAACTTATCAATACCATTCACCAATATTTGTATGTAAGCGAGACACAATGTTCACATCTCAATACACATGTAGACATATTGCCTGTGCTTCAGGAATGGTGACTTAACAGGGGACAATTCCTCCAGCCATGTATATTCTCCCCGTGTAAGTCATTGGTGGATAAGAGCTGCTACTACAGAAGGCATCACACCAGGTATGTCCTGCACTGACTGCGGATGGAGGACAATGCGCACTTTGCCAGCCACCTCTGGGGGAAGCAGTGAAGCGGAGCTCATTCACATCCTCCTACACCAACCAGCCCATAAACTTTCCAAACTAATCTGTGCTGTCTCCATATCATTGGCTGCAGGCCTGGTGCAGACACTGCAATACTACACATCTAGCAGAGCTGAGCTTGTCACTAAGCAGTAGGACTGCACATAGCACTCAGTAATAGCACAAAGCCCTGTGCTTGTACCATCTACCAAAATGACAAACTTGCTGCATCTACAAGTGGATTTACATTGAGGATTATCACTTACTGGCCTCTGCCTGCCGGGGTCGCTGTCCGTGGTGCCGGAGCCATACAGGAGGTTCTCTATACACGCCGTCCCGGGCAACGAGGAGCTCTTCTGGTGGGACAACTGGTGTCCTCTTGCTGGGGTGGCTGTAGTACCAGACTGACCAGGTCTTGGAGATTGTTGGAAGTTGTCATCTCTTTCTTTGACTGGTCCTTGCGTTCTACTGGACGGCAAGAGGTGATCCCTTAATCTGTGCAAAGTGGACCCAGGTTCTGGGGTATTGTCAATGCTGCTGGGGCCACTGCAGGGGGTGCTAGAGGGTAAGGACTCTACACTGGGGCAGCAGAGATTGGGCTGAGAAGATGAAAACACCCGGTCCAGCGCCTGCTTTTTCTTCTTCAGACCAGTCCAATGGATGATCCCTGGGACCACCTCCTCCATATAGTTCTCCTGATTTCCCCTCCGGGCTACAGGAGGTGACGGGCAGGGCATTCCTGCACTGCGGCGCTCTGCTCCAGGCTTAGAACCGCTCTCCTGGTTGCTCCCTGTGCTTTTTTTGGATCTCCCAAGTTGTAAGTTCCTGAAGAGTCGGGCCTGAAAGGAGGATATTTCAGTCTCTGAACCTGGCACTTGTTCCATTACCCTCCTTGGCACTGACCCGTTACAGCGGCGTATGGAGGGGAAGCAACAGGAGTGGAGGCAACTCAGTGGCTTCACAGCAGTCCAGAAGGAGCTTCAGCTAGGTTGCATGAGAGGGGGAAGTAGCCCAGAGCCGGGTCCTGGTGGCAGATAGGATTGAGGAGGTCTTCAGTATCTGCACCTTCACCAGACTATGTGTGATTGCACTGGCAGATGGCTCTGCTTCTATCATTATGCACTGGGTAGAGGTTATAAGAGAGGTACACGCACCTGCGATTAGCCCTGGGAGCAGCAATAGTCCCCATGCATCGTTCACCCTGCAGATTGATGGGTGCTCCACTTCACCGGTCAGGTACAAGCATCTACTGGAGAAGCTGGCAGTGGTCCATCAGGGGGAACACGTGGAGTAGGAGGGTCCTGCTGTTCATCCACACGTATCGTTATAGACTGCTTCTTGTATATAGTCAGTCCCTGCTATCTGCTGCTGCCTGGATCCGGCCAGGACTACCCCCACTACTGCTTCATCATCTCCTTCTCTCCAGCTTTCATCAGCCAGCAAGACGTTGATGAAGAGGTTAATCCGCTGCCTGGCCCCTCCCAGCCGGTGATGTCATGTGTGCACACAGTGGATGGAGCAACTTCCCTTATCTGCTGTCATTACTGCTCTAGTGCTGGGTTTGTCATGGGGCACAACTTATTGCAATAGATATAAATATGTAATTGGTGGATTTACATATAAGTTACTGAATCTGGTCATTTTTCATTAGTCAGCTTCTTAGACCGGATAGCGAATCATTGTGCCGGTGCTATGCTTGTCAGGGCTCAAAAAGATTATGTCTCTGCTTTGCAACAACCACCACAGCCAGGAGGGTGACTACTGGGTCTGTATGCCATTGTGGGGAGATCGGCGGCACAATGGAGGGTTAAGCACTGAGCAGACTATCCTCCCTCCACAGGGCAGCACACATTCTTAAGCAAGTCGGGACAACCCCTTTAATACCAGATACCTGCACAAGTCAATAACATCAACATCCATAAGTATGTTTCCAATAGTAGGCAACCTGTAGTAATAACTATGGCATTGGGCGGTGTAACGGGCAGTAAACAATCACCTAATATTCCAGGTGTATTAGCTGGAAAACCGGAGGACAATTATGAGCAACTAAACAAATGTCAGCAACAACTGGCAACTTAGGCTACTTTCACACTCGCGTTTTGTGCGGATCCGTCACGGACTGATCCGTTCAGCTAATACAATCGTCTGCATCCTTTCAGAACGGATCCGTTTGTATTATCTTTAACATAGCCAAGACGGATCCGTCTTGAACACCATTCAAAGTCAATGGAGGACGGATCCGTTTTCTATTGTGCCAGATTGTGTCAGAGAAAACGGATCTGTCCCTATTGACTTACATTGTGTGTCAGGACGGATCCGTTTGGCTCAGTTTCATCAGACGGACACCAAAACGCTGCAAGCAGCGTTTTAGTGTCCGTCTCCAAAGCGGAATGGAGACGAACAGAGGCAAACTGATGCATTCTGAGCGGATCCTTTTCCATTCAGAATGCATTAGAATGCAAACTGATCCGTTTTGGACCGCTTGTGAGAGCCCTGAACGGATCTCACAAACGGAAAGCCAAAACGCCAGTGTGAGAGCAGACTAATCAATACCATTCTCCAATATTTGTATGTAAGTGAGATACAATGTTCACATCTCAATACACATGTGGACATAATATTTTTACTGCCTGTGCTTCATGAATGGGGACCTTACATGGGACAATTCCTCCAGCCATGTATATTCTCCCTGTGTGAGGGTGCTTTCACACTAGCGTTTTTCTTTTCCGGCCCTAAGTTCCGTCCTAGGGGTTTAATACCAGAAAAGAACTGATCAGCTTCATCCTAATGCATTCTGAATGGAGAGCAATCCGCTCAGGATGCATCAGGAGGTCTTCAGTTCAGTCACTGAACGGCGTTTTGGACGGAGAAAATACTGCAACATGCTGCGGTATTATCTCCGTCCAAAATTCCGGATCAGTTGCCGGAATGCCGGATCCGGCATTAATTTACATTGAAATGTATTAGTGTAAAAATACCGGAATGCCGAATCCGTCCTTCCGGTCTGCGCAAAAATGTGGAAAAAATATATAACGGATCAGTTTCTCAGTTTCTGCGGAGAGACGGATCCGTTCTTGCAATGCATTTGTAAGACGGATCCGCGTACAAATGCTGTCCGTTTTCATGCAGATTGCCGGATCCAGCGACGGAACTGCTTGCCGGGTCACTGTGGCGCAAGTGTGAAAGTAGCCTCAGTCATTGGTGGATAAGAGCTGCTACTACAGAAGGCATCACACCAGGTATGTCCTGCACTGACTGCGGATGGAGGACAATGCGCACTTTCCCAGCCACCTCGGGGGAAGCAGTGAAGCGGAGCTCATTCACATCCTCCTACACCAACCAGCCCATAAACTTTCCAAACTAATCTGTGCTGTCTCCATATCATTGGCTGCAGGCCTGGTGCAGACACTGCAATACTACACATCTAGCAGAGCTGAGCTTGTCACTGTGACTAAGCAGTAGGACTGCACATAGCACTTAGTAACAGCACAAAGCCCTGTGCTTGTACCATCTACCAAAATGACAAACTTGCTGCATCTACAAGTGGATTTACATTGAGGATTATCACTTACTGGCCTCTGCCTGCCGGGGTCGCTGTCCGTGGTGCCGGAGCCATACAGGAGGTTCTCTATACACGCCGTCCCGGGCAGCGAGGAGCTCTTCTGGTGGGACAACTGGTGTCCTCTGGCCGGGGTGGCTGTGGCCCCAGACTGGCCATCTCTTTCTTTGATTGGTCCTTGGGTTCTATTATAGGGCAGGAGGTGATCCCTCAACCGGCGCAACGTGGACCCAGGTTCTGGGGTATTGGCAATGCTGCTGGGGCCACTGCAGGGGGTGCTAGAGGGTAAGGACTCTACACCGGGGCAGCAGAGGTTCGGCTGAGAGGATGAAAACACCCGGTCCAGCGCCTGCTTCCTCCTCTTCAGCCCGGTCCAATGGATGATCCCCGGGACCACCTCCCCCTGACAGTTCTCCTGATCGCCCCTCCGGGCCGCAGGTGGGGACGGGCAGGGCATCCCTGCAGTGCGGCGCTCTGCTCCCGGCTTCGCACTGCTCTGCTGGTTGCTCCCTGCGCTTCTTCTGGATCTCCCGAGTTGTAAGTTCCTGAAGAGTCGGGCCTGAAAGGAGGAGGTTGGAGTTTCTGAACTTGGCACTGGCTCCATCGCCCCCCTCAGCGCGGACCCTTTAGTGCTGGGCTCGCGGCGCTTGGAGGGGAAGCAACAGGAGTGGAGGCACCTTAGAGGCTTCACAGCAGCCCGGACAGAGCGTCAGCTAGGGGGCGTGAGAGAGCAGCGGCCGGGGTCCTGGGGCAGGCAGGACTGAGGAGGTCTCCGGTATCTGCACCTTCACCAGACTATGTGTGATTGCACTGGAGGATGGCTCTGGTTCTATCATTATGCACTGGGTAGAGGTTAGAAGAGGGGTACACGCAGCTGGGATTAGCCCTGGGAGCAGCAATAGTCCCCATGCATCGTTCACCCTGTAGAGTGATGGGCGCTCCACTTCCTCACCGGTCAGGTGCAGACATCTACTGGAGAAGCTGGCAGTGGTCCATCAGGGGGACACGTGGAGTAGGAGGGTCCTGCTGCTCATCCACACGTATCGTTATAGACTGCTTCTTGGATCCGGCCAGGACTATCCCCACTACTGCTTCATCATCTCCTTCTCTCCGGCTTCCATCTGCCAGCAAGACGTTGCTGAAGAGGTTAATCCGCTGCCTGGCCCCTCCCAGCCGGTGATGTCACGTGTGCACACAGTGGATGGAGCGACTTCCCTTATCTGCTGTCATTACTGCTCTAGTGCTGGGTTTGTCATGGGGCACAACTTATTGCAATAGATATAAATATGTAATTGGTGGATTTACATAAGAGTTTCTGAATCTGGACATTTTTCATTAGTCATTGTGCCGGTGCTATGCTTGTCAGGGCTCAAAAAGATTATGTCTCTGCCTTGCAACAACCACCACAGCCAGGAGGGTGACTACTGGGTCTGTATGCCATTGTGGGGGTCACCGGTCACAGTGTTGGGGCGCTGCTGGTATCACCCATCAGCTACAGGCTATAGACAAAATAGAGCCCTATGTCCATGGGCTCAATACAGCAGAGGAGGCAAATGGTGCCCATCCCCACTTCCTCACAATAATAAAAGGCCGCCCATCTCCTCCGAAAAATGCAAACCTCAGCTGCTGCAGAACCTCATAATACACACCTCAGCTGCTGCAGAACCTCATAGTACACACCTCAGCTGCTGCAGAACAATTAAAATACAAGCAGTCGGCACTCCTCTTCAGGAATCGTGGTGCTCGCGTCCAGGGTAAGAACAACCCGCTTTAAATATCAAAAGTAGCGACCGGCACTTCACTCCTTGTTCAAAAAAATGTCGCTTTATTCAAGCATAGAGAAGACACAGCGGTGAAGCGACACGTGTTTCGGCTCAAATGCGCGCTTTTTTCAAGCATAGTGTCCATTAACAGAAAACACATTTAAATAGTGCGCCATCATTAACGTCAAGCGTGCTGACATCAAATCACCATAGAAACATGTATACACAAAACATCAAACGCAACAATTACAAACATTGTGATAACATGATCATGATGCTGGTAGACATCTAAATTGATCTTGTAAGGGCTCTTTCACACCTGCGTTCTTGTCTTCCGGCATAGAGTTCCGTTGTCGGGGCTCTATGCCGGAAGAATCCTGATCAGGATTATCCTAATGCATTCTGAATGCATGCTGCGCTTTTTGCTCCGGCCAAAAATCCTGAACACTTGCCGCAAGGCCGGATCCGGAATGAATGCCCATTGAAAGGCATTGATCCGGATCCGGCCTTAAGCTAAACGTCGTTTCGGCGCATTGCTGGATACGACGTTTAGCTTTTTCTGAATGGTTACCATGGCTGCCGGGATGCTAAAGTCCTGGTTGCCATAGTAGTAGTGAGGAGCGGGGGAGCAGTATACTTACCGTCCGTGCGGCTCCCGGGGCGCTCCAGAGTGACGTCAGGGCGCCCCAGGCGCATGGATGACGTGATCGCATGGCACGTCATCCATGCGTATGGGGCACTCTGACGTAATTCTGGAGCGCCCCGGGAGCCGCACGGATGGTAAGTATACTGCTCCCCCGCTCCTCACTACTACTATGGCAACCAGGACTTTAATAGCGTCCTGGGTGCCATAGTAACACTGAAAGCATTTTGAAGACGGATCCGTCTTCAAATGCTTTCAGTACACTTGCGTTTTTCCTGATCCGGCGTGTAATTCCGGCAAGTGGAGTACACGCCGGATCCGGACAACGCAAGTGTGAAAGAGGCCTTACTTCATCTAGATTGCTTAAAAAACGGGAAAGTTTTTGGATTCACACTCTGCAGACCCTTGAACCTAGAGGTCTCAATCGGGAGTATGAATTAAGTGCATTTTTGTAGGTTTATGATGATGTATGTCTTTTTTCTTAAGTTCCAATTGATAAAAAATGTCATTATATTCTAACCCATATTTTTGCATTCATCTGGTCACAGAAAAAATGACCAGACTGGAAACCCTTAACCCATGTGTAGTCTGTATGAGATTTATATCTCAGGGTAATTATTTTTGATATAAGTGGATCTTGCTGTTTGCATCTCATGCTGCTAGCTTACCTCTCTTTCTCAAAGCCCATTCACTCTTTATGGAGTTACAAGATCAATTTAGATGTCTACCAGCATCATGCTCATGTTATCACAATGTTTGTAATTGTTGCGTTTGATGTTTTGTGTATACATGTTTCTATGGTGATGTGACGTCAGCACGCCTAACGTCAATGATGGCGCACTATTTAAATGTGTTTTCTGTTAATGGACACTATGCTTGAAAAAGGCTCGCATTTGAGCCGAAACACGTGTCGCTTCAGCGCTGTGTCTTCTCTATGCTTTTTTGAACAAGGAGTGAAGCGTCAGTCTTTACTTTTGAAAGCTGCTGCAGAACTTCATAATACACACCTCAGCTACTGCTGGACCTTATAATACACACCTCAGCTGCTGCAGAACATCATAATACACACCTCAGCTACTGCTGGACCTTATAATACACACCTCAGCTGCCGTTGGATTTCATAATACACACCTTAGCTGCTGCAGAACATCATAATACACACTTGAACTGCTGCAGACAGCTGCTGCAGAATGTCATAATACACACCTCAGCTGCTGCAGAACCTCATAATACACACCTCAGCTGCTGCAGAACCTCATAACACACACCTCAGCTGCTGCTGGATCTCATAATACACACCTCAGCTGCTGCAGAACGTCATAATACACAGCTTAGCTGCTGCAGAACCTCATAATACACACCTCAGCTGCTGCAGAACCCCATAATACACACTCAGCTGCTGCAGAACATCATCATACACAGCTTAGTTGCTGCAGAACCTCATAATACACACCTCAACTGCAACAGAACCTCATTATACATACCTCAGTCGTTGCAGAAGATTATAATACACACTCAGCTGCTGTAGAACCTCGTAATACACACCTCAGCTGCTGCAGAACCTCATAATATACACCAAAGCTGCTGCAGAACCTCATAATATACACCAAAGCTGCTGCAGAACCTCATAGTACACACTTCAGCTGCAGCTGGATCTCATAAGAGACACCTCAGCTGCTGCAGAACCTGATAATACATGCCATAATACACAAGTGTCAGCCATGAATTTCTTCCGCAGTTTTTATACTGACATGTGAACATATCCTAGCATAATCTAGTGTTACAGTACTGTACACAAAAGACATATGAAATGTATCTCCTACTGATTTTAAAGGACTTTTATGTCAGGGAAAAATTGCTCTACAGTGGTGAAGGCGCTGTGTAAACTAAAAATAGCAGTACTCACCTCACAGATCCCCTTCCGCTCCGGTACCATACTGCCCAGCCCCCCAGCGCTCTCTGCCACCTGCTCCATCCAATTATGATCCACCACAGTGACACATGACCGCTGCGGCCAGCGACTGGACCAGGATTAGACCAAGGAGCAGAGAGACACGGAGGACCAGGCTGAATCAATGCAGGAGCGGCAGGGGATCCGTGACGGGAGTGCTGCTATTTTAAGTTTACACAGTATCTTTGCCACTATGGAGCAAACTAGTTTTTTCTAATTGAAGCTAAATTTAATAAGAATGTATCTATCACCTATCTAGTCTACCTATCTATTATCTATTCTATCTACCTATCTCTCTTATCTAGCTATAATCTTTCCTATCTATCTATGGTATATATTGTCTAATGTTTTATCTATGTCAAATCCATCTATCATAAACAGAAGAGATAGATGGAAAGACAGATATTAGATCAATACATAATAGACAGAAAGTCAGATAGATATATAGATAGATAGACAAACAGACAGTACATGACTATACAACCTCACCATTTGTAGATGTTGGTACCTGATCAGGCAGCAGGACCCCTTTGCAGGAGGGCAGTGGAGGGGGGCTCAGTGAAGGACACACAGGAGGAGGATGACAGGTAGTGATCTTTCTCTTGCTAAACTGCAAGGACCTCAGCTAGACAAGACCTCCTGGTCTGCTGGGTCTCGTCAGCTGCCTCCTCCTCCTGTCTGTCCCGACTGTCTGCTGTATCTAATGCAGGGAAGGGAGGATGCCCCCTCCACAGAGCTGGGGTGGGGGAGACAGACATCTTTCTGCTCTCCTGACAGGAGGAAAAGTACAGAGAGAGCAGCACATGGTGCTGTGTGCCAGTCAGGGGCTGCTCCATTCGCTCCTTGGTGGCTGCAGCCATGAGCAGGGGCTCCTTTAGGAATGTCTTCCTCTGATTTCAGACCTGTTCCTAGCCACTTTCTGTATTTTCCACACCATGAGATGCACCTAGGCTTTAGAGGAGGAAAATAAGGAAAAAAAATGTTTTTCGTCAGACCTCAGCCCCGTCCCCCTATGTTAATAAGACCCTTAATCACACTTTAGCACAGACCCTGAATGTTTTAAAGACCCCCCCCCCCCCCATCAGACCTCAGATTCGCCCCCAATGTTTATAAGATAGTTACATAGTTAATATGGTTGGAAAAATACATAAGTCCATCAAGTTCAACCAAGGGATAGGTGGGGGCGCGAATCCCAGAAGGAAGTGAGACTCTGATTTCTACACATTTTCAGAAGCATTAATGTTTACATTTAAGAATTTATCTAAACCCTTTTTAAAACTGTCCACTGTTCCTGCTGTGACCATGTCCTGAGGAAGTCTATTCCACAGATTCACAGTTCTCACAGTAAAGAAGTTTTGACGCTTCTAGAGACTGAACTTCTTCTCCAGTCGGAGGCAGTGCCCCCTTGTCTTTTTAGAGCATTTTACATGGAACAGTTTTTCACTGTATTTTTTGTATGGCCCAATTATATATTTGTATAGGGTAACCATGTCCCCCCTTAGACGTCTCTTCTCAAGACTAAATAAATTCAATTATTTTAATCTTTCTTCACAACTAAGGCCTCTTTCACACTTGCGTTGTCCGGATCCGGCGTGTACTCCACTTGCCGGAATTACACGCCGGAAAAACGCAAGTGTACTGAAAGCATTTGAAGATGGATCCGTCTTCATAATGCGTTCAGTGTTACTATGGCAGCCAGGAGGCTATTAAAGTCCTGGTTGCCATAGTAGGAGCGGGGAGCGGTATACTTACAGTCTGCGCGGCTCACGGGGCGCTCCAGAATGACGTCAGAGCGCCCCATGCGCATGGATGACGTGCCATGTGATCACGTGATCCATGCGCTTGGGGCGCCCTGACGTCACTCTGGAGCGCCCCGGGAGCCGCACGGATGGTAAGTATGCTGCTCCCCCGCTCCCCACTACACTTTAGCGTCCTGGTAGCCATGGTAACCATTCAGAAAAAGCTAAACGTCGGATCCGGCAATGCGCCGAAACGACGTTTAGCTTAAGGCCGGATCCGGATCAATGTCTTTCAATGGGCATTAATTCCGGATCCGGCCTTGCGGCAAGTCTTCAGGAATTTTGGCCGGAGCAAAAAGCGCAGAATGCTGCGGTATTTTCTCCGGCCAAAAAACGTTCTGTTCCGGAACTGAAGACATCCTGATACATCTGTCCACATTGAACCTCATTTGCCAAGTTGATGTCCAATTACTCAGAGTGTTCAAGTCAGCTTGTAGTTTACGGCAAAGAAATCCCAGCGGGCCCTAAATCTTCAATTCATGTATCCTTTATTTCATCTTTGTATGTAGCAATGGATGCGTTTCGGCCCGTCCAGCCTTCGTCAGCTCAGGTCAATACAATAGTTCAACATCTTAATTAGCAGTAAACTCAATCACCTGTGGTGACGTCAGACGCCCACAGAAAAGTGGGCGGAACCTAAATCGGTGTCATCCAATGATCTCACACAGTATAACCTTACTATGAACAAATGATTAAAACAATGAACCAATGAAACAATGCTGATACCGCTCAGCTTGCAGCGTGTCAGCTCTGATTTGCTGTCTGTGAAAATAAATGTCATTAACAATCTGATATAACGGCAACATCATTTACATATGCATAATCTCACATTCCCTATTCAATCTTCTGGGCTGTAATGTGCCCAGAGTATGGATCCAATAGGCTTCTCTCCGTAACAATTGTGCCTTAATGTCACCACCTCTCCTATGTCTTTTCACTTGTTCCAGCACCTGGAATCTCATCTGGGAAATTCTATGTTGGTGCTTATGAAAATGGAAAGGTAAAGGAAGTAACAAATTTCCCGTGCGAGTATCCGATTTATGCTTGCTGATACGATCTTTTACCGCTTGTAAAGTTTCTCCTATATACACCAAACCACAAGGACACTTTACCAAATAGACAACATTTGCAGAATCATAGGTAAAAAAGCCCTTCATTTTAAAGGCTTTTCCTGTGTGGGGATGATGGAAGAAATTGCCTTTAATTACATGAGAACACTGTACACAGTGCAAACAAGGGTGAGTGCCACTCTTCCCACTACCAATTGTTTTCTGTATTGATGTGGTTCTCATAGTGCCAATATCTGCACGCACCAATTGGTCTCGGTAACTGGCACTACACTTGTTGCAAATCAATGGTTCATTCCTAAATTTGGCCATTTGTGGAACAATGGCCAATGTTTGCGCCATCAAATTTTCCATTATAGGGATGATATTTATGGGTAAATGCAATGCGTGAATCTCCCATACTCTTCTCTGTTCATACTGAAGTGGTAGCCTCTGATAATATCTGAGATGGGTAACCCCTCATCCTAAATCTCTGCAACATCTCATCTATCCTCTGTTCCTGCAATTGGGGATCAGAGATAATTCTTTTCACCCTTTGCACCTGCGATTTAGGAATAGCTTTCTTTAAAGGAGATGGATGTGTACTCTAGTGTTGAGCGCGAATATTCAAATTTTTCTCTTGAATATTGTAACTTTGAGATTTGCCGAATATTTAGAATATAGTTCTATATATTCGCGAAATCGTTTTTTTTTTCATCTGAAAATATGATTTCTCCCTGCTTCATGCTTGTGGGTCAATAAGTCATTGGCCCACAAGCAACTTAAGCAGGGGGGAATCATGTTTTCATATGAATTTATTCGTTATTTAGAATTTTGGCATTATTTTTTTCGTATTTGTACAGTTGTTCGCATACTCCTCCCCGACAAGCGTCCCCGTCACCATGGGAACGCCTGTGGGTTAGAAAATACCATTGGAGTTTTCCCTGAGATCGTGAAAGCTCAAATCCGATGGTATATTCTAACGCACAGGCGTTCCCATGGTTACGGGGACGCTTGTCGGGGAGCAGTTTGCCAAAGTGGAATAACAGTACACATAAATTGCAGTCTATATGTGTATTTTACGAATATTCGTAATATTGCTCTAACTTCGTCTTTTAGAATATTCGTAATATTCTAAAAGACGAAGTTAGAGCAATGTTATGAATATTCGTAAAATACACATATAGACTGCAATTTAGCTAATATAGTAGTGCTATATTATTTTTTTTATAGTGTATATATTTTCCAAAACTGAAGTTCAGAAGAGGCAAAAAAAATTAGACTAAAAAGAAAAAAGATTATAGCACTATATTAGCTAAATTACAGTCTATATGTGTATTTTACGAATATTCGTAATATTCTAAAAAGACGAAGTTAGAGCAATGTTATGAATATTCGTAAAATACACATATTAGCCTAGCCATAGTCATAGGAACGTTGCCTTATACTGTCAAAAGAAAAATCGCAATACGCGAATAATTACATCGTATATTATTTGCGATAAATAGAAAAATGACAACTATTCGATTTTGACGAATATAAGACGAATATAAGACGAATATTCAATCGAATATTCGCGAAATATCGCGAAATCGAATATGGTACCTCCCGCTCATCACTAGTGTACTCGTGTAATGTAACACACTATTCTTATCTGTCTCCTTCCTATACAGATCTGTATGCAGATTGATACATCATTGATGAATGAACAGACTATTTGCGTTCATCCATCCAATCGTGATGCAGATTTTTTGACGCAGCGGATGCCGCCCCTATGCGAAAAGAATGCTCAGATACTGAGGACGGGTCTATTCCAAGGTTAGCCAACAACACACGAATGTAAGTTATGAATTTGGGGCAGGTGAGGTGAGTATCGTTGAATGGCAGCAACGGGCTATAGGGCAGTTTGTCGTTTAACACGGTCAATAGCTGTTGGAGAACACGAACGGGGCACCAACGATGTGTGGTAGGAAAATATGATACCTGGGTCAGGGGGCCTACCTGAGACGTCTTAGTGGTAATTAGCGAGAGTATGAAACCGTCTCTGGTAGCGTTGAGCTGTCTGACGGTGACAAACCTACCACTGTTAGGAGGGGAAGTAAACTCTCCCGGTCTCAAGAAACCGTAAAAGGCCAAGTACATGGCTGCTTTCACTACTAAACTTTGCTGGACACCAAAAGGTTCTCTGTCCAGCATGTCGGACAGATCACGGAAAACCTGGCCGGTAACGGGTTGTCGGCAAGTGCGTCTCTCACTGTTACACTTATTCAGACCCTTTAGAGTGGCTTTGATGGCATGGATAGAAAACAAGGAACCCTCCTCCGGGTGACTTATGGCTCTGAAATGCAGGGTGTTCGATAATTAGAAAATCATCTAGGTAGTGAATGACATTACTGCAGTGGAATTCATGGACTAGTATCCAGTGGAGAGCTTGGGCTAACTGGTCTAATAACCATGGGTTAGTCTTGGAACCGAAGGTGAGTTTGGATGCAAAATAATAAAGACCCCTCCACTTGATACCATGCCACTGCCACAGAGACGGTTTGATAGGCAGTAACTTGAAGGCATCTGAAATGTCGGCTTTTGACAGGATTGAGCCGCGGCCTAACTGCAATATGATGGCGATGGCTTGGTCTATGGACGAATATCTCATGCTGACTTCTTCTGACGGGATGAGCGAATTGATGCTGGGAATGGAGGAACCATGCGGGGAAGACAGGTCGATAACCAATCTCTCTTTCTTGCTGAATTTACCGGTGACCACGCCTACAGGACTGACACTCCACCGTTTGAAGGGTGAGGATGAAAAAGGGCCTACCAAGAAACCTTTGACTAACTCTGCTGTGATCAATTTATCGGAGACATTTGAGTTACGGTCAGCGGATTGTACATTTTTGCATTTGTGTGTAGATTCTGGTAGGGCAACCAGTGGAAACCGAACATGAGACCTGTGACTAGGAATTCCAAAAAACCTGGGTCGTGATGGCAGCGCAAGAACCGTTGCAAGCAACCTACGTTAATGACACACATGTAACTTTTATACAATTTTAATGAACAGACTGACTTAAGATGGGCTCTTAGAACAAATATGCAGCAAACGACACTGATTATAGTTACAGGACGAGTAATTGAAATTGTTGCATATCTGTGACCTGCCGAGAAGTTGGATGGGTCTACCTAACTTATCAGAGGATTTCTGCGGTTCAGAGGGCATGGCCACCGGAACTGTGGAACTGAACTCAGCACCGGGAGCGGCCTTATGACACCATACTGTGGAATGATAAATGGATTGGCACAGGGAGCATGAAGGGGCTCTGAGCCCTGCGAAATGCCTGCAAAATATCTCGGTGTCGATGTTGGCCCAGTTTGTAAGGAACTGGAACTGACTGAGAGCAGCTGCTGCCTTAGCTGAGAACGAACAGTGGTAGTCATAGAAGGAACTACTACTGTACTTGTGTCCCAGTTCGGTTACTCTGAACAAGTACAGATCTAGTTCTTCCCTCCGGTCAGAACTCACTGAGCAGATCACGTCTCTGTACAAACTGAAGGCAAGAACAAACTCTGGTATGGTGAGCTTGCGATTCAGCCTGTGGTCCCGGCCTCTTAGGACCACCGACACATCACCACAAGCAATGAAATTACTATCTGAAAGATCCCAGGAAGCGATAAGTAAGGATGCAAGATTAACATCCCTACCTTCCAGGATGTCTTTCTTTATATTGGCAGGAATGAAGTGCGCCGGGGTGATATTGGGCACTGCTACTGTGACACCTGAGCCCCCCGCTGCAGATGTGGAAGGGGTGGCTATGTCAGTAGTAAGCAGAGTATTAGCGGTACCGCGGGACTCAACCGCTTCCAGTCTGGTTTGGATATTCGAGATGGACAAAGTCAGGTTGTTCAGCATGACATGAATTTGTGCGAAGGAAGTCTGTACTGTGGTCATGGAGACCTCTTCCTGATGTTGAGGACATGAACTAGCGATGAGCAGACGATATAGTTCGGCTTTTCTGGCAGTAGCAGGAAACAAGATACCCCTTTTTGATAGTTCCGCCAATAACCTGGGGATGGTCCAGCTGCGCAGAGACAGAATACTGCCCCCTTCTGACATCCTAGTGGCGTTCTCGTCGACCGAAGCTTCCACTATGTCTGATGCGTGTGACATTTTCCTGCGGGTACAGTATGTTACAATGAATCCCGGTAACCAGCCCGTCACCAGAACCGCGTGGCAAACGATACTCGTGCAGACGTGAGAAGGCCCGGAACCATGCAAACTGTGTTGGATATATGAGGGATGAGTGACACGGTGAGCCTGTGAAGCAACCTGAACTGAAAGCTGAATCCTGACTTACCCACGGTGATGGGTATGTTAGGCGGTGACACGGAGCTAACATTACCACCTTACAAGAACGTTAGGATAGAAATAGCAAGTAAAGAGTGACGTCTACCCTACTGTACCCTGCTAGTTGTAGGAAGGAATGTAGAATCACGTAGAACCACGACACGGGTCCTGAAACAAAAGCAGACATAAGAACATAGCATACGCGCTACGGCCAATGCGTGTTGGCACATGGATGAGAGTAACGAGTAGACGAGCATGTGCCAAATGTGTCAGCATTTTCTTTTTTGTGTTGTTTTTTTATATAGATTTTTTTATTTATTTATATATACATTTTTTATTATTTGTATACATATATATATACACTCACCTAAAGAATTATTAGGAACACCATACTAATATGGCGTTGGACCCCATTTTGCCTTCAGAACTGCCTTAATTCTACATGGCATTGATTCAACAAGGTACAGATAGCATTCTTTAGAAATGTTGGCCCATATTGATAGGATAGCATCTTGCAGTTGATGGAGATTTGAGGGATGCACATCCAGGGCACGAAGCTCCCGTTCCACCACATCCCAAAGATGCTCTATTGAGTTGAGATCTGGTGACTGTGGGAGCCATTTTAGTACATTGAACTCATTGTCATGTTCAAGAAACCAATTTGAAATGATTCGAGCTTTGTGACATGGTGCATTATCCTGCTGGAAGTAGCCATTATAGGATGGGTACATGGTGGTCATGAAGGGATGGACATGGTCAGAAACAATGCTCAGGTAGCCCGTGGCATTTAAACGATGGCCAATTGGCACTAAGGGGCCTAAAGTGTGCCCAGAAAACATCCCCCACACCATTACACCACCAGCCTGCACAGTGGTAACAAGGCATGGTGGATACATGTTCTCACTCTGTTTACACCAAATTCGGACTCTACCATTTGAATGTCTCAACAGAAATCGAGACTCATCAGACCAGGCAACATTTTTCCAGTCTTCAACAGTCCAATTTTGGTGAGCTTGTGCAAATTGTAGCCTCTTTTTCCTATTTGTAGTAGAGATGAGTGGTACCCGGTGGGGTCTTCTGCTGTTGTAGCCCATCCGCCTCAAGGTTGTGCGTGTTGTGGCTTCACAAATGCTTTGCTGCATACCTCGGTTGTAACAAGTGGTTATTTCAGTCAACGTTGCTCTTCTATCAGCTTGAATCAGTCGGCCCATTCTCCTCTGACCTCTAGCATCAACAAGGCATTTTCGCCCACAGGACTGCCACATACTGGATGTTTTTCCCTTTTCACACCATTCTTTGTAAACCCTAGAAATGCGTGCGTGAAAATCCCAGTAACTGTGAAATACTCAGACCGGCCCGTCTGGCACCAACAACCATGCAACGCTCAAAATTGCTTAAATCACCTTTCTTTCCCATTCTGACATTCAGTTTGGAGTTCAGGAGAATGTCTTGACCAGGACCACAACCCTACATGCATTAAAGCAACTGCCATGTGATTGGTTGACTAGATAATCGCATTCATGAGAAATTGAACAGGTGTTCCTAATAATTCTTTAGGTGAGTGTATATATATTTTAGCCTTATTTTCCTATCTCTTTCTTTTTATAAATTTTTTGTAACTACAATTACAAGTAATAACTGAAGTGGCCACTAGAGGGAGCAAACATGAGAACTGTGACTCCCCTCCTGCCCGCAGTACCTGACAGACCACTAGAGGGAGCAAACATGAGAACTGTGACTCCCCTCCTACCCGCAGTACCTGACAGACCACTAGAGGGCACCAGAGACACTGCAAGGAGCATCTGTGGAAACCGAACAGCAGATCAGCGCGAGGCAGGGGTGAGTGAGTGTGGGAGCGGGCATAACTATGAAAAACTTGTGCCGCGGTCGCAACCCTACCTCGCTAGCGGCACGGTGGCCGGTGCCATACATTAAGGGTGTGAGATGCGTGAGTCGATTCGGCTCCATACGATTCATGCCGCGTGGGAGCCGAAGCTGCCTGGCAGAACGCTCCGATGCGGTGTAGCTTGATTGATTGATTTTACTGCTATTTAAGATGTTGAACTATTGAATTAACCTGAGCTGACGAAGGCTGGACGGGCTGAAACGCGTCCATTGTTACATTTTTACATACAGTACAAAGATGAAATAAAGGATACATGAATTGAAGATTTAGCGCTCGCTGGGGTTTCTTTGCTACATTGTGGATTTCTTCCTTCCCGTGTGGGCGTTCCACGAGGTTGAAAGTGCTGACCGTTGCTGACTACAGCTTGTAGTTTATGGACATCTTCCATAGACTGTACAGTACTACATGCTTAGTGTCATCTGCAAAAATAGAAATGATGCTATTAAACCTGTCCTCAATGTCATTAATAAATAAATTAAATAATAGAGGACTCAGCACTGAACATTGGGGTACACCACTTATAACCATTCTGAATAGGAATCATTGTTCTGCCTAGCAGAGTTAGGGAAGATTTTATTTAACGTCTACTTTAGTTTTGCTATTTTTGTGGTTATTAATGTGGTAATACCACCATCTAGCTGTGTTAAATTGTATTGCACCTTGTTTTTCTTGTTTCAAAGACTGCTGTATTGTGAGTGGTCCAAAGCATTGTGGAGTGCAAAGCATTCTGGGAAATAGATGTCTCCGGGACACAGTACAAAGCTGTCCTCCTGCATATCTCCTTCTTAAACTCCACCATCCTGGTAAAAGCATATCTGGTGAGAGATCTATCTTTGTTTCAGGGACATTATGTTATGCAGAGCTGTTCAGTTGTAGTGTTACTTAGGGAGCTGTTCTGACTGTTAGATAGGTATGCAGTCTTATGTACAGGCAGCCATTTTACCATGTGCTTCAGTGTTAATGTAATGTTACAGTATATGCAATGCTATGCTATATACTTATTCATGTTATTTGTATTCTTATAGTTTTACCACATCAAATACTCCTGTTTTGCCAATAAACAAGTTAGAATAGTCCTCTTATTTGGAAGACAAGAATGGTTTATGCTGAATGTCAGCCTGCACACTGTGTGAACGTGTATGAAGACAGAACAATCATTGACCACAACTCTCTGGACGCGGTCCTTCAACAAGTTTTCAATCCAATTACAGACTATACTTTCCAAGCCTATAGGTCTATAATTACCTGTGGAGGAACTAGATCCTTTTTTGAATATGGGCACCACATTTACCTTGCGCTAATCACTTAGCACTGTACCAGTACCTAGAGAATCTTAAAAAATTATAAACAGGGGCATAGCAATAACTGAACTGTACGCAATCTAGACAGCTATCTTCATGACTCCAGACAACTAATCCAAGAACTAGCGGACATCCCCTGGAAGGATACATATGCTCTACTAACGATGGACGTAACAGCACTATACTCCAACATACGACATGATCTAGGCATTAGATGTATTGAAAACACACTGAGAGAAGACCATACACTCAAACCACAACAAATCCTGTTTTTGCTAGAAAGTTTGCGTTTTATCCTAGAAAACAATTTTTTCATTTATAACGGCCATACATACCACCAATGCCGGGGGACCGCGATGGGCACGAAAGTGGCACCGGCCTTCGCAAACATTTTTATGGGCCATTTTGAAAAAATACATGTTTACGAAAGCCACAGAAAAGAAATCATATACTATAAAATATACATAGATGATGTCTTTATCATCTGGGACGGTAGCGAATCCTCAGCATTAGAATTCTGCGAAAAACTAAATAATACGAACTGGGGCATTACCCTCACCCCAAACTTCGATAGAACTCACATAGACTTTTTAGACATCTCTATCACTATCACAAACAACACTCTCAAAACAAAAACATTTACACAGGTAGACACAAACAGCTACATACACTAAAAGCTTCCACCACAAAAAATAGCTACAGAACGTGCCATAAAGCCAATATAAACAGGTAAGACGCAACTGCACAGAGGATTCAGACTTCAAAAAACAAGCCAAAATTTTACAAGAACGTTTCATAGAAAAAGGTTACCCAAAAAGACTGGTTATAGACGCATATAAAAGAAGTATCAAAAATACTCAAAAAGAATGTCTGACCAGTAAAACAACAGAAAAGGAAGGAACCCAAACAGAAAGACATCTCAACCTCATCACACAATACAATACATCCAACAATGCCATACGCACAATACTAGCAAAACACTGGCACATTTTGAAACAAGACCCTTATCTTGAAAAGTATCTACCTAAGAAACCAATAATCACATATAGAAGAGCCCCCACAATCAAGAGCACCGTGGCCCCAAATAAGCCGAAACAAAACAATGGAGAAAAAAAGTGCACTACACAGAAATCAATGGGCAGCTATAAATGTGGAGAAAGACGCTGCCTCTGTTGTAATACCATCACACATAGAAGCACAACCTTCACATCAACAAAGAACGGTGCCACCTTCAAAATCAAACATCACCTCGAATCGAATGCCAATGCGGCCTCCAATATGTGGGCCGTACCACACAGCCGCTACACTGCAGATTAAACCAACACAGATATAATATACGGAAACAGAGTGTAAAACACAGCATCTCCAGACATTGTATGACCACAGCAGAAAAAGATAAACATGCGATAAAAATCACACCTGTCTACTACATACCTATAAATCCCTACAATAGGTCCAACAGCCTTCAAAGAAGGGAGGTCTTTTGGATATTCCAACTGGACACTTTAACCCCCTTTGGACTAAATGAGATCAGCTAAACCATTTTGTGAATCCTAAAATCCTAATACTTTACATATACCCCACATTACCTACAAACATACACCTGTGCACCCACACGTATAAAGCGTACAGTACGCTCCTTTTATATGTTGTACACATATAGTGATGTGCATTAACATTGACCATTATAGTAAATTTTAACCATTAAAAAATAAATAATTTTTTTTAATTTTTTTCACGGACCTCAAGTGTTCTGCTCAGGACCCCCAATCTCTCTCCTTTTAACGCAGGGCCTTTATGAGTGCCCCTACTCACTTGGAATCCCTACCAACATATATCTATGCCAAGACCCTGTGTTAGACCCTAGAATGGCACCCCTATATATGGCCTCTCCTTTACAACTCCTATATCTATATATGTCCTTTCATTTCTTACATATTCATATTATTGGTTCTTTTTAATTTTATTTTATTTTTTCATTTTTGCTCTTTATTTTTTGCTTTCCTACTAATATTATTTTTATATTTATTTTTATTTATATTTATTCTTATTTTTATTCTGATTCTTATTATTTTTATCAGTACTTTATTTTTATATTTTTCTTTATCCTATTTTTTTTTTTTTTTATTTTATTATTTTAATATAACTTGTCTTCACTTATTAAAGTCCACTTTCACCTTCAGGCATATGTGGGATTCCCACCCCACACGTTTATATATGCATACACACTTGCTTGTATCCCTCACTTTTATGCAACCCCAAACATCCTAATATATACTTTATGTTATATAATTTTTTATCCGAGTCTAGTACATCACTCAACCTCGGCCCTGAAACTAAACACGAGTGACATCATTTACTCTGAAAGAAAAAACGACCTGTGTATATACCGCATGAACCCACACCAGATAACTGGATGCGATCGAGACCCGAGGTATCTAAAACTAACCCCGCCCAGGCCAGACCCACCACTACAACACACACAGTAACAGAGCGAGCGCAGCACACCGCCCACAAACATCGGAGTACAAGGGACATCACTCCGCCCATACAGCACGTCATCAAGGCCCGCCCTCGATACATCTGCAAGGCCCGCCCACATAACATGAAGCCGGCACACGAAGCATGCCCGGCTGGGAGCGTCATAGCAGCAAGGCTCGCCCGCAAAACATCAGCAAGGCCCGCCCACATAACATCAAGCCGGCACACGAAACATGCCGGCTGGGAGCGTCATAGCAACTAGAACACAACACGTGCGTACACGCCCCGTCCCAGCCCTCACCACGCCCCCGCACACGCCCACAGAAACCCGAATTATTGCGCCAAAAATACAGAATAAAAGACACAGAAATCACACCCACAATATACAGACCTATTGTCCTGATGAAGGGGGCAGTCTGCCCCAGAAACGCGTAGACTTATACAAATAAAGACACGCTTTATTTTACCTACTTGAGTCCTGTCTTCTGCAGCAGCGCCGCTTTATATAAGGTTCATTTTTTACCTCTATCTACTATTCCTTATACCCCGGACACCGTACTCTACGGCCACGGGTAAGAACCTGGGCAGCAGCAGCAGTCACCCCCGGAAGCTGGACGGGCATTTACCAGCACAAGTGATCCATAGGAGTTGTGACTCATCACAACCCGATACGGTAAGCGCAATCAGTGCATTGTTCTTTCTATAATAGCATACGGTTTTACACACGAGGCGCTGCCTCCTGTCTCTTTCTTTTTATCTATATTTGATCCGGAGCCTGGTGGGAACACACAGAACCCGGAGGACCCTTCAAGTCCCTATTTTTAAGGAGGAACTGCAGCCTAAATACGTGTGAAAAAAATCTGTAATCACCAGAATAAAGAGAAATGGAGTACTTCTCGCAACGTACAGAACAACGCAAGTCTTTGGTGCGACGCTACACATCAAGGAATAATACCAGCGACCCAGCTTCCATGACAACCAGCAAAAATGACAAGGCAAGTTTTACACACGATGAAACTAAGACTATGTGCGAACTTTTTCATGAACTCGAGGATAACCTAAGAAACGAACTTATACACTCACTAGACGCCATGTTTTTGCAAATATACACACATGAGAATCTAGCCCCAAGAGGTTTAAGATTAGGGAATGCCCCCACCTTTCCAGAGGACCCCGTTTTCGCATACGAATGGAACGACTATTTGGACCAATATGCGGCAGGCCTAATAAGATCTATTTCCAATAAAAGGGAAGCCCTAATTAAAAACCACACAGAAAAAATTGAAACACTCATAAAATCCCTAGAACACTATGAACTCCATCCAGACTATCCAGTAATAAACCTAAATTTAACAAATAGAATCTACCAGAGTGAGCAGAATATTATAGCAAATAAAGCAAAAAAATTGCAACGTGATAGACAGGATAGAGAACAGGGAACCTACAGACTCACAAGAAGAAAGGGGAACCAACACAACAATATAACCCCTATCGAACAAAACCAGAAACACACTGTCCCTGCGAATATGACCAATACCGCACGATCCCAAAAACCTAGATTCAACCACGAGACGAGAACACGGTTTTTCACCAATAACGCCTATAAAAAAAACACAAAATAGAGATACCGAAAAAATGACACCAACAGTATATAAATTCCAAAATACTGCACCACCGAGTAAGACCTGTCCCCCACCCAGCATACCACCACGCCAAGGTAGACCCTCCAGCCCCAAACCACCTTATACCCCAACACCTCTTACTATTACCAACACCACAGAGGATACAAAACATTCATATCACACCAGTAATATCAGCCAGGCACATAAATCGCCATGCACACACACCAACCCACCTCCCAAAAAAAACGACTTAGACTCATCAACGGATGAGTTTTTGGAAAAATTCAGAGTCCTGAAATCCAAATACTTAGACTTCAAAAAGAACCGCACACCCCACAAAGATTACACCACAAACCTATCCCCACTCATCCTCTTGAGTCCAACCCCATTAATAGAGAGCTCGGCCAATAGCATCACCATCACAGCGGACATCCACCCTTGCAACACATCACAGAAAAGTAGTCTACTTCTAGACACATCCATCCTCACGGTACACCAAAGTCCATCACCTGATAAACCCACCACATATCCCGCCTGCATTACCATTGACAATACCCACCCAGGAACCTCAGCCCTGGTTCCTTTTTTAGACCGTGCAAACAACACCCTACCCCTACCTATAATGAAACAAACAGGGACCATACAACACTTATCAACCACACCACACATAACAGATTTTTTCAAACCGACCCCGTGAAAAAGGAAACTAGAACGCGAGGATGTAGAGGAGGGCAACACCAAAAAAGGAAAGCCAATATAAAAAAGAAAAGCGACAAAAACAAAAATGAACCCATACCAACAATAAAAATCTTCAATTTATCAGCTCATGAGCTCACAGACTCAGAACACAGTCTTTTACAGAAGGGCCTTTCTTTTTGTCCATACAACAAGGTTAATGCCTTTGAACTATATCTTGATATGCAGAAATTCCGTAAAAATTAGACAATAAAAAGACACTTTGAATATGAACACAAAAAGAACCAAACAACAAAGTTACCAGAGAGCACTAACCAAGAGGATACACAAATGTACAAACACCAAGAAGTGCGCCCGAAATCCAATTTTTTCCCACTTCAGAGTCAAGGACACCTCATACCAGCCTTTTTTGACCTGGTGGCAGCAGACATAAAAAAGATCACCACAAAAATGAACTCTACAACCAGCCCCCAAAATAAAGCCAACCTAACCAACCAAGAAAAAGCTGCCCTAAAAAAACTTGGGAATAATAAAAATATTAAAATACGCCCAGCAGATAAGGGAGGGGCAATAGTCCTACAAAATACAGAAGATTATGAAAAAGAAGCACTGAACATTTTGAATGACAAAGATTACTACAAGAAATTAACCGAAAACCCCTTCCCCAATCTAATAAAAAAAACTAACTACCTTTATAAAAAGTGCTCACGAGAACCAATACATTAACAAAAAAAGAAAAAAAAATTCTCACCTTAAAATCACCCTCTAATCCATACTTTTACCACCTCCCAAAAATACACAAGAATGTCACAAATCCTCCGGGGAGGCCCATAGTATCAAATACCAATTCAGCAACAAGCAATCTATCCCATTACCTCGACCTGTTCCTACAGCCCTATGTACGCAATCTAGACAGCTATCTTCATGACTCCAGACAACTAATCCAAGAACTAGCGGACATCCCCTGGAAGGATACATATGCTCTACTAACGATGGACGTAACAGCACTATACTCCAACATACGACATGATCTAGGCATTAGATGTATTGAAAACACACTGAGAGAAGACCATACACTCAAACCACAACAAATCCTGTTTTTGCTAGAAAGTTTGCATTTTATCCTAGAAAACAATTTTTTCATTTATAACAGCCATACATACCACCAATGCCGGGGGACTGCGATGGGCACGAAAGTGGCACCGGCCTTCGCAAACATTTTTATGGGCCATTTTGAAAAAATACATGTTTACGAAAGCCACAGAAAAGAAATCATATACTATAAGAGATACATAGATGATGTCTTTATCATCTGGGACAGTAACGAATCCTCAGCATTAGAATTCTGCGAAAAACTAAATAATACGAACTGGGGCATTACCCTCACCCCAAACTTCGATAGAACTCACATAGACTTTTTAGACATCTCTATCACTATCACAAACAACACTCTCAAAACAAAAACATTTTTTAAACAGGTAGACACAAACAGCTACATACACTAAAAGCTTCCACCACAAAAAATAGCTACAGAACGTGCCATAAAGCCAATATAAACAGGTAAGACGCAACTGCACAGAGGATTCAGACTTCAAAAAACAAGCCAAAATTTTACAAGAACGTTTCATAGAAAAAGGTTACCCAAAAAGACTGGTTATAGACGCATATAAAAGAAGTATCAAAAATACTCAAAAAGAATGTCTGACCAGTAAAACAACAGAAAAGGAAGGAATCCAAACAGAAAGACATCTCAACCTCATCACACAATACAATACATCCAACAATGCCATACGCACAATACTAGCAAAACACTGGCACATTTTGAAACAAGACCCTTATCTTGAAAAGTATCTACCTAAGAAACCAATAATCACATATAGAAGAGCCCCCACAATCAAGAGCACCGTGGCCCCAAATAAGCCGAAACAAAACAATGGAGAAAAAAAGTGCACTACACAGAAATCAATGGGCAGCTATAAATGTGGAGAAAGACGCTGCCTCTGTTGTAATACCATCACACATAGAAGCACAACCTTCACATCAACAAAGAACGGTGCCACCTTCAAAATCAAACATCACCTCACATGTCAGAGCAGTTATGTCATCTATCTGATCGAATGCCAATGCGGCCTCCAATATGTGGGCCGTACCACACAGCCGCTACACTGCAGATTAAACCAACACAGATATAATATACGGAAACAGAGTGTAAAACACAGCATCTCCAGACATTGTATGACCACAGCAGAAAACGATAAACATGCGATAAAAATCACACCTATCGACTACATACCTATAAATCCCTACAATAGGTTCAACAGCCTTCAAAGAAGGGAGGTCTTTTGGATATTCCAACTGGACACTTTAACCCCCTTTGGACTAAATGAGATCAGCTAAACCATTTTGTGAATCCTAAAATCCTAATACTTTACATATACCCCACATTACCTACAAACATACACCTGTGCACCCACACGTATAAAGCGTACAGTACGCTCCTTTTATATGTTGTACACATATAGTGATGTGCATTAACATTGACCATTATAGTAAATTTTAACCATAAAAAAAATAAAAATATTAAATTTTATTTTTTTCACGGACCCCAAGTGTTCTGCTCAGGACCCCCAATCTCTCTCCTTTTAACGCAGGGCTTTTATGAGTGCCCCTACTCACTTGGAATCCCTACCAACATATATCTATGCCAAGACCCGTGTTAGACCCTAGAATGGCACCCCTATATATGGCCTCTCCTTTACAACTCCTATATCTATATATGTCCTTTCATTTATTACATATTCATATTATTGGTTCTTTTTAATTTTCTTTTTTTATTTTTATTTTCATTTTTGCTCTTTATTTTTTGCTTTCCTACTGATATTGTTTATATATTTATTTTTATTTATATTTATCTTTATTCTTATTTTTATTCTGATTATTCTTATTATTTTTATCAGTACTTTATTTTTATTTTTTTCTTTATCCTATTTTTATTTTATTTTTATTATTTTAATATAACTTGTCTTCACTTATTAAAGTCCACTTTCACCTTCAGGCATATGTGGGATTCCCACCCCACACGTTTATATATGCATACACACTTGCTTGTATCCCTCACTTTTATGCAACCCCAAACATCCTAATATATACTTTATGTTATATAATTTTTTATCCGAGTCTAGTACATCACTCAACCTCGGCCCTGAAACTAAACACGAGTGACATCATTTACTCTGAAAGAAAAAACGACCTGTGTATATACTGCATGAACCCACACCAGATAACTGGATGCGATCGAGACCCGAGGTATCTAAAACTAACCCCGCCCAGGCCAGACCCACCACTACAACACACACAGTAACAGAGCGAGCGCAGCACACCGCCCACAAACATCGGAGTACAAGGGACATCACTCCGCCCATACAGCACGTCGCCAAGGCCCGCCCTCGATACATCTGCAAGGCCCGCCCACATAACATGAAGCCGGCACACGAAACATGCCGGCTAGGAGCGTCATAGCAGCAAGGCCCGCCCGCGATACATCAGCAAGGCCCGCCCACATAACATCAAGCCGGCACACGAAACATGCCGGCTAGGAGCGTCATAGCAGCAAGGCCCGCCCGCGATACATCAGCAAGGCCCGCCCACATAAGATCAAGCCGGCACACGAAACATGCCGGCTGGGAGCGTCATAGCAACTAGAACACAACACGTGCGTACACGCCCCCGTCCCAGCCCTCACCACGCCCCCGCACACGCCCACAGAAACCCGAATTATTGCGCCAAAAATACAGAATAAAAGACACAGAAATCACACCCACAATATACAGACCTATTGTCCTGATGAAGGGGGCAGTCCGCCCCAGGAACGCGTAGACTTTTACAAATAAAGACACACTTTATTTTACCTACTTGAGTCCTGTCTTCTGCAGCAGCGCCGCTTTATATAAGGTTCATTTTTTACCTCTATCTACTAATAACTGAACTAACCCCCTCCTCCCCCTTCACCATTAGGGGACCTACGTGCTCAGACCTTGGTTTTTTAGCATTTATATATTTAAATAATTTTTGGGGATGTGTTTTGCTCTCATTTGCTACCTTCTGATCATTTTGTATTTTTGCTAATTTTATCTCCTTTTTTACAGATTTTATTAAGCCCTTTGTAAACTTAAAATGCTACATATGACTCCTCAGATTAGTATTTTTTTTAAATGCCCTTATTTTGTCATGTATTGCCCTTTTTACAGTAGTTGTAAGCCATGGGGGCGTTTATGTCCCATTTATCCTCAGTATTATTATGTGACAGTAGCTGCTCCCAGTCTATGCCCTGAAATGCTGCCCTCAACCCAGGAAAATTTGTTTTTTTTTAAATTCAGTGTCTTTGCTTCTTATAGTTTAGGGGGAATATAATTATATTGTGGTCACTATTATCTAGTGTTTCTCGAACAGTAACATTTCCAACAAGCTCTGCATCATTAGAAATTACCAGATCCAACAGAGAATTGCTGTCACGCTGGACAAGATACAAGATACCACAGAAAACCACAAACAAGTGTCTAGGCCAGAAGCTGTTGATAAAAGGTCACCTCCTTATAAATCCCTACCAGCTCTCCCTAGACTACTGTGCCCACGTTCAGACCCTGATGGTGACAGGGGAAAAGAGACAGCCTGCTTCCTCAGGACCTGGAGGAGGCAGGCGTCTCCCTAACAGCCTAGACAGAACACCCAAAAGAAAACCAAAATCATCGTATCTTGTCACAGAGCAAAAATGGCAAATCCTTCCTTCCTTCCACAGAGCAAGACTGAAGCTATAACCTGCACGGAACACTGGGAAGAGGCGTGATTTAAACTCCTACAAACGACCCCACCCAGAGCACCTGAAGGGAGGTGGATACAGCTCAACTCCCAAAAAAAAACTACACACATGCTGCTAACCTGGCAGACCTCCGCACATAATCTGAGCAGGGCATGACAGTACTCCGCCTTCTACGGGTGACCTCCGGACACCCCGACCCAACTTTATCCGGGTGGGATCTGTGAAAAGCCCTCACCTGTCGGCTGGCATTAACATCCACAGCCAGAACCCACGTCCTCTCCTCAGGGCCATATCCCCTCCAGTGTACCAGGTACTGAAGGGAACCCCGAAGAACACGTGAGTCGAGAACCCTAGAGATCTCAAACTCTAAATTTCCATCAATCAGAACAGGGGGAGGATGCAATGGCAATGGCAATGGTTCCACCGGTTTCACATATTTCTTAAGTAAAGACCTGTGGAACACATCATGGATCCTGCAGATCTGCGGAAGATCCAGACGAAACGCTACTGGATTGATCACCGCAGATATTTTGTAAGGTCCAATAAACCTTGGACCCAGTTTCCAAGATGGTACTTTCAGTTTAATATTTTTAGTAGATAACCACACCAGATCACCCACACACAGGTCCGGACCAGTCATACGTCTCTTGTCAGCCATTCGCTTTACCTCTCACCCATCCTCTCCAAATTCACTTGAATCTTCCTCTAGATAGAAGACAAGGCAGAAGAAAATCTCTCCTCCTCTGGCATCCCAGAGGAACTAGTCTCAGAAAAGGTACCAAACTGAGGATGAAAACTTATTTGCCAAAAAATGGCGACTTACCCATGGACTCCTGCCTACGGTTATTCAAAGCAAATTCAGCTAGTGATAAGAATGAGGACCAGTCCTCCTGGTTCTTAGCCACAAAGCACCTCAAATAGGTCTCCAGGTTTTGATTAGTATGCTCTGTCTGTCCATTCGACTGCAGATGAAAAGCCGAAGAGAACGCAAGTTGGATACCAAGACGAGAGCAACACCCTCCAAAATCTGGAAACAAACTGCGTGCCCCTATCAGAAACCACTTCCGAGGGAATGCCATGTAATTTCACGATGTTATCCACAAAAACTTGAGCAAGAGTCTTAGCATTGGGCAGACTAGCTAATGATACAAAGTGAGCTATTTTACTGAAACGGTAACCACCAAAATCACAGTTTTCCCAGAGGAACTCGGCAGATCAGTAATAAAGTCCATAGACAAGTGCGTCCAAGGACGAGATGGAATAGACAAAGGAAGAAGTGAACCAGAAGGTCGAGTGTGAGCAACCTTTGCCCGTGCACAGGTCTCACAAGCTGCTACGTAATCCTCAACACTCTTACGTAACCCAGGCCACCAGAACCTCCAAGAAATCAGATCAAAGGTGGACTTGCCACGGGATGTCCCGCAAGGACAGTATTGTGATTTTCCTTGAATACCTTGTATCGCAATTCAACAGGAACAATCAACCTACCTGGGGGACAAGAATCCAGAGCCTCCTCCTGGGCTCCCAACACCTCCATCCCCAACTCGGGGTACAGAGCGGAAACAACCACCCCATGAGCCAAAATCGGAGCAGGATCCTCTGAATCCCCTCCCCCAGGAAAACTACGAGACAATGCATCCGCCTTGACGTTCTTAACCCTTGGGCAAAAGGAACCACAAAGTTGAACCTGGTAAAGAACAGTGACCATCTTGCCTGTCTAGGATTCAGATACTTGGCAGATTGCAGGTAAGCCAAGTTCTTATGATCAATATATACCGTAACGGGATGAGATGCCCCCTCCAACCAGTGACGCCATTCCTCAAAGTCCAATTTGATGGCCAGCCATTCCCTATCTCTCACATCATAATTCCTCTCGGCGACCGAGAGCTTCTTGGAAAAAAAAGCACACGGACGCCACTTGCCAGGAGATGAACCCTTGCGACAACACTGCTCCAACCCCCACCTCTGATGCATCCACCTCCACCACGAATGGCTGAGACACATCGGGCTGCATCAGAATGGGAGCAGACGCAAAACATTCCTTAATAGCCGAAAAGGCCTGCAATGCCTCATCCGACCAGACAGAGAAGTCGACACCTATCTTAGTCATATCGGTCAGGGTTTTTACAATGGTAGAGTAGTTGAAGATACATTTTCTATAATAATTGGTAAACCCCAAAAACCGCATTAAAGCTTTCTGATTCTCCGGTCGGTCCCATTCCAGAACCACCCGGACCTTTTCGGGGTCCATACGAAAACCAGAGTCAGAAAGCAGGTAACCCAGAAACAGAAGCTCCTGAACAGTAAACACACTTTTCTCCAATTTGTCATACAATTTATTCTCCCAAAGGATCAACAAAACCTGTCTCATGTGATCCTGATGAGTCTTCAGATCAGGAGAGTAAATTAGAATGTCATCCAAGTAAATTACAACGAACCTTCCCACAAAATGGTGGAAAATGTAATCGACAAATCGCTGAAACACTGCTGGCACGTTAGTTAACCGAAAAGGCATAAACAGATTCTCGAAATGACCCTCGCGTGTGTTGAAGGCCGTTTTCCACTCATCCCCCTCCTTGATTCTGATCAGATTGTAGGCCCCTCTTAAATCTAACTTGGAGAACACCTTGGCTCCAACAATCTGATCAAAAAGGTCAGAGATCAAAGGAAGGGGATACGGATCACGGACCGTAATGCGATTCAATTCCCGGAAATCCAAACAGGGTCTAAGCGATCCATCCTTTTTCTTAACAAAGAATAACCCAACTGCAACCGGAGATTTAGATGGCCTAATATGACCTTTTGCCAAACTCTCGGCAATATACTTCCGCATGACCTCTCTTTCGGGTTGAGAAAGATTGTATAGCCGAGACTTTGGCAACTTAGCCCCTGGGATGAGATTAAGCGGGCAATCATATTCACGATGAGGAGCCAATTCCTGAGCCCCACCCTCCGCAAATACATCCGCAAAATCTGAGAGATACTGGGGTAAAACCATAGTAGACACCCCAGAGAGAGAGGCACTAAGACAATTGTCCGAACAAAATTCACTCCAACCAATAATCTGCCTTGCCTGCCAATCTATAGTAGGGTTATGTTTTATCAACCACGGTAACCCTTAGACCATAGGAGCAGGCAAGTCCTTCATGACAAAACAAGAAATGATCTCAACATGTGAATCACCCACCCTTAACTGAATACCATGAGCAATATGAGTTAGACTCCTTTGAGAGAGAGGGGAAGAATCGATTGCGAACACCGGAATCTCTCTTTCTAAGTTGCAAGTACTTAGGCCCAGATTTTGAAGAAAAAGATAATCAATAAGGTTTACCCCAGCACCACAATCAAGGAATACTTTGAAATTAAGTTTTCTTGAGTCTAGCGCCACCATAGCTGGAAGGAGAAAACGAGTATTGCAGGGAGATTGCATACTTGCTTGCCCCGGCAGCCCATTCACACTACCAAGAGTCAAGGATGTTTTTTTTTTTCTCTTTATGTAAACCTCTTTGTGGTTCTTTATCATCAACACACGATTTAACAAAAGGACAAGCATAAACAAAATTACCACTTTCTCCACAGTAATAACATAGCTTATGCAATCTCCTAAAGTTCCTATTACCAGAACGGAACAACACCTGACCTAGCTGCATGGGTTCCTCCCCTACCCCAGGATTATATGTCATAATACTCTGGGGAACTGGTGGGACGAAACCACTCACAGAAGGGATCCCTCGCGTGGGGGGGATCTTACACCTCTCTCTAATGCGTCTATCTAACCATACAGCCAAAGACATAGCATTCTCCAATGTATCCGGGTACTCATGAAAAGCAGGGGCATCTTTTAATCTCTCAGACAACCCCTGACAAAACTGACTACCAAGCGCAGGGTCATTCCACCCAGACTCCTTAGCCCACCTCCTAAACTGAACACAATACACCTCTGCAGAATGTTCTCCTTGTGATAAAGTAAGCAACTTAGATTCTGCCATCGAGACCCGATCTGGGTCATCAAAAATGAATCCCAAGGCTTTAAAAAATTCATCCACCGACCGGAGGTCCAGAGAACCGGTCGGCAGAGAAAAGGTCCAGGACTGCGCGTCCCCTTTAAGCAGGGAAATGATTATCCCTACTCTCGGACGCAGCTGAAAATACAGCTTGCATGACTCTCTAAAGCCGATAAAATCATCCACACCCCCAGAAAACCGATCAGGGAGAGCAACCTTAGGTTCAAGGTTGGACTGACTACCACCAGCAGAGCCATGAAGCAGAAAATTCTGACAAAGTGAAACTGCATTGCGGAGGTCAGCTACCTCCCAAGTTAATTCCTGCATGCGATCAACCAACGAATCAATTGACTCCATCTCAAAGCTGCTGAGAAATGGCAGTCTAGGTTTTGGCGGGTTATAATGTCACGCTGGACAGGATACAAGATACCACAGAAAACCACAAACAAGTGTCTAGGCCAGAAGCTGGGGATAAAAGGTCACCTCCTTACAAATTCCTGCCAGCTCTCCCTAGACTACTGTGCCCACGTTCAGACCCTGAAGGTGGGAATAAATGTGCCCCCGTGCCTAAGGCTGAAGATACCCTAAAATCCCTAAGATGGTGACAGGGGAAAAGAGACAGCCTGCTTCCTCAGGACCTAGAGGAGGCAGGCGTCTCCCTAACAGCCTAGACAGAACACCCAAAAGAAAACCAAAATCAACTTATCTTGTCACAGAGCAGAAATGGCAAATCCTTCCTTCCTTCCACAGAGCAAGACTGAAGCTATAACCCGCACGGAACACTGGGTAGAGGCGTGATTTAAACTTCTACAAACGACCCCACCCAAAGCACCTGAAGGGAGGCGGATACAGCTCAACTCCAAAACAAAAACAAAAAACTACACACATGCTGCTAACCTGGCAGACCTCCGCACATAATCTGAGCAGGGCATGACAATTGCCCCTAGTGGGAGCTTCTACAAACTGACCCATAAACTGATCCTGCAGCAAGTTGAGGAATCTTCTTCCCTTTGCGGTTGAGGCAGAACCATGACCACAGTCAATATCTGGGAAATTAAAATCTCCCATTAAGACCACTGTACCAACCTGTGTAGCCAACTCTATTTGGTTATACAGTTTTATTTTTATCTCCTCTGTGACGTTAGTGGGTCTATAGATTACACCAAGTATTATTTCTTCATTGTTTATATACCTTTGAAATTCCACCTAAGGTTTCAACATCCTCACCATTCTTACTCACAATTGCCTCTCTCACACTTGTCTTCAGATCACTCCTCACAAACAGGCATATGCCACCACCTTTTCTATTACCAGCAGTTCTTTTTTCATCTGTGTATAGTTCTGCCCAGTTTTCTCCCTACTTTCCACACTAACTCCAGCCCCCACTAAATCCCCACTGTCCCCTCCTATATCCCACTCTCTATCTACACTATCTACCTCCTTATTAGTATGATCCCCCACCATCCCCTAGATCCTAGTTTAAAAGCTCCTCCAGCTGTCTAACCATTTTTCCCCCAGTCCAATTCTCCATGAACCCAAACCCTTCCTTCTTGAACCAGCTTCTAAGGCCACTTATTTAACTCACTAAGCTCCCGTTGTCTCTCTGGTGATGCTTATGGCACTGGTAATATTTCTGAAACCACTACCTTGGAGGTCCTGGACTTGAGCCTATCTACTAGTTCTCTAAAATCATTTTTAAGGATCTTCCATCTTGCCCTGCCAAAGTGTACCATAACCGGCGGGTCTTCCCCAGCCCCAACCAGTAATCTGTCAATCTGATCCGCAATATGCTGAACGCGAGCACCCAGAAGACAACACACTGTTCGGCATTCATGGTCTTGGCGACAGATGACCCTGTCTATCCTCCAAATAATAGAGTCCCCTACCACCAGCATCTGTCTGACCTTTTCTGCACTCCTTTTCCCATCCTTCCTGCAGCTGTCATCTTCCTGGTTGCTAGGAGAAATGCCCTGCTGCAGTGTTGTTGGCCCTGGGCTTTCATCCCTAATATCATCCAAACAGGCATATTTACTAGGGCGTTCCAGCTCAGGACTAGCCTCCCTATCACTTTTCCCTCTACCCCTTCTTCCTACATTAACCTAACTGCTGACCTGATAGTCCTGATCTTGCCCTCCTCCTCCCACCTCCATTTCACTGACCCCAGTCAGTGCCTGCACAGTAAGGTCTAAGCCTCTCTCCAGTTTTCCAATGCCCCTAAGTATTTTAGGCTGCTTATTTGGATCCAAGATATGGGCTTCCAAATGATTGCATCTAGTGCAAATGTATTCACCCTCGAATGGCTCTTCAAGGCACAGGACACACACTTAGTAGCATTGCACATTCAGACCTCAGTTCAGACCCCCAGTGATTCTAAGATCCCCATTCAGACCTCAGTTTAGACCCCCAGTGTTTCTCAGACCCCCAATCAGACCTCATATCAGACCCCCATGGGTCATTCCATGTCAAGTGGACCAACCTAAAAATCCGACTGTCACGAACCAGCGGGAGTGAACCCACTGTGCCACGTGTCCTACCTCCTCTAAGGGCGTTGTCTAAGTAAACCCCTCGATCTTCACAGTACCCCTGATGGTGGGGATAGACTTTCCAGAGGGGAACACCAGGTCGCTACCTTTTGAGGAGGATTGGCACACCAGGCAGCTGGTCCAGGTGGACCAGGAGGTACCTGAGCAAGGTACCAGAGGTACAGGCATTGTCAGCAGGCCGAGTCATAACCAAGAGCAACAATGCAGGACCGAAGGGTGGCAGAGGCAAAGTCAAACAGGCAATAGGTCAGGGCAGGCGGCACAGGTACAGGTCAGGCAATCCGGATCAGAAACAGGAGAGTCAAGGCAAGCAGGCAGGGATCAAACAGGTAGCAGAGTCTAGGAATACAAGTACGAGTCAGGAACACAAGAACACAAGCAGATATCAGGAACCTTAGCAGGACACAAGGACCTTGATACTGAGGTATGTGGGAAGGGGGCTGAGATACTTATGTATATGCAGGAGGGCTAGGATTGGTCAGTGAGGTCACATGACCTAACCCATTAAGCACAGGAAGTGACACGCACCGGCCCTTAAGGAAGTTCTGCAGGGAACAAACTGCAAGCTTGCTGTGGCCAGGGCTCAGAGGAAACTGTGGAGCAGATCCAAGAATATTACCTACACAGACAGAGCCCAGGACTGCAGCGGTGAATGGGAAGCACTGGCAGCAGATCACCACTGAACACGGCGCCCGGGACTGCAGCGGTAAGGGGGAACAGCGGCACACAGCAGCCGCTGTTACAGTACTCCCCCCCATTACGCCCCCTCTTCTTGAGTCCACAACGAGACAGAAACCTTTTTATCAAGTTCGGAGCATGAATGTTCTCTTCCGGTTCCCAAGACCTCTTGTCACAGCTGAGGATAGGGAAAACCCTCAGCCGTGCGATGCCCGTAGATGTTAAGCGCTGCTTGGTCAGGACGACAGTATTAGGGAGCAGGTCACCTCCTATCGCGTCCCTAAACTGACCCTGACTCCTAACCATATGAGTCAACCCTGAAGGTGGGAGGGCTCATACACCAGATGCCTAGGGGTCCCTGCTAGCCCTCAGAATTTCCCTGGAACAAGGAGCAGGGTAAGACGACCTGTTCTTCCTAGGCACGGAGGAACAGGAGTCTCACTAGCCAAGCTGCAAAGGGAACAGCCTATGGATATAGCAGGAGGCTGAAAAGCACTTCCACACCTACCTGCCACAGACACACAGACTGGATCCCGTGCAATACAAGCAAGTGTCCACACCCAAACACCAATGGACACAGAACACACACAAACACACAGGAACCCAGATCCATAGGTGCATAACATAACAAAGGAAAACATCAAGTGGACATCAACATTAACCTAAGAGTCACAGTTTGTTTATGACCACAAGGGTGGCCCCCACTGGCAGGTGGAATACCAGGAGGGTGTCTCCAGCAAAGCATGGCTGAAGCACCCCTCAGCTTCTGATCTCCAACAAGGCTTTATAGCCCAAAGTGGCCACACCCACGCGAACACACCCAGTGCTCACAGCCTAGGAAGGGAATTAACCCTTCACACACCAGACAAGGGAAAACAGCAACTTAAAGAGGAAGTGAACACACAAACAACCCCGTGCACACCAAACATGGGAAGTGCACACCAATCACACAAGTTACCAAGTGCAACCACACGCACAACACAGCAAGCTGCCACGAAACAGCTTAGGCTGCCATGCTGCCACATAAATATCATTGCCAGCGGCAACCACAGGTGAGGCAAATACCACAGCCCTCACCTGTAATTGACAACCAAACCGAACCGCTGACAACCGCATGCGGTTCAGGAGTCACGGTCATGGCCATGGCCGTGACACTCCCACCCCTCAAAGCCCCCCACCAAAAAAAAAAGGAAACTGGTGAGAGATTTAAAAAAAGGGGATAGGTGAAGGGGAATCAGAGTCATATAATGCGCATCTCCCCAGGACTGCTGCCAGCCCCTGGAACAACACACAGGAACCAGGAGCCGACTGCCAGGCTCCGGAACAACACACAGGAACCGGAGACCAGAAAAAAAAAACAGCCCGGGGCGAGCGCACTGACCCTGTGTCCCATCTCTGCACACGTCCCCACTCCAGTCGCTGCCAGCAGACACCCCTAACCAGCATGCAGCCAGACCACTAATGGAATGCTGCCAGCAGACGACCAGAGATAGGAACGAGGGATCACCAACATGGACACGGAAGGTAAGGTGGCGGGGAATAAGCCACCAACCGCGCCGTTAACGGTGATCCCCAGAACGCTCTCCCTCCGGAGAACGCACATGCAGGCCAAAAGAGGATGGCACTGCATGCTGCACCCTCTTTCGAAGGTGTGCTACCGCACACAAAAAAAACACAAACGTGCAATATAAAATCAGGGGACGCCAAAAGCGAACACGGTGAAGGAATGGCGGGGAAAAGCCAGGTCACCGCGCCGTCAGCGGCGAAACCCCCACAACGCTCTCCCTCCGGAGAACGCGCATGCACCCCATCCGCAGATGGCTGTACATGCTTCACCCTCTTTCGAGGGAACCATGTGAGGAGCCTTTGTGGTCATACTGTCACGGCTGAGGATGGGGAAAACCCTCAGCCGTGCGATGCCCGTAGATGTTAAGCGCTGCTTGGTCAGGACCACAGTATTAGGGAGCAGGTCACCTCCTATCGCGTCCCTAAACTGACCCTGACTCCTAACCATATGAGTCAACCCTGAAGGTGGAAGGGCTCATACACCGGATGCCTAGGGGTCCCTGCTAGCCCTCAGGATTGCCCTGGAACAAGGAGCAGGGTAAGACGACCTGTTCTTCCTAGGCACGGAGGAACAGGAGTCTCACTAGCCAAGCTGCAAAGGGAAGAGAACATAAACAGCCTATGGATATAGCAGGAGGCTGAAAAGCACTTCCACACCTACCTGCCACAGACACACAGACTGGATCCCGTGCAATACAAGCAAGTGTCCACACCCAAACCCAAAGGACAGAGAACATACATAAACACACAGGAAGCCAGATCCATAGGTGCATAACATAACAAAGGAAAACATCAAGTGGACATCAACATAAACCTAAGAGTCACAGTTTGTTTATGACCACAAGGGTGGCCCCCACTGGCAGGTGGAAATACCAGGAGGGTGTCTCCAGCAAAGCATGGCTGAAGCACCCCTCAGCTTCTGATCTCCAACAAGGCTTTATAGCCCAAAGTGGCCACACCCACACGAACACACCCAGTGCTCACAGCCTAGGAAGAGAATTAACCCTTCACACACCAGACAAGGGAAAACAGCAACTTAAAGGGGAAGTGAACACACAAACAACCCTGTGCACACCAAACATGGGAAGTGCACACCAATCACACAAGTTGCCAAGTGCAACCGCACGCACAACACAGCAAGCTGCCACGAAACAGCTTAGGCTGCCATGCTGCCACATAAATACCGTTGCCAGCGGCAACCACAGGTGAGGCAAATACCACAGCCCTCACCTGTGATTGACAACCAAACCGAACCGCTGACAACCGCATGCGGTTCAGGAGTCACGGTCATGGCCATGGCCGTGACACCTCTCCTCAGGACCAAAGCCCTTCCAGTCCACAAGATAGTAGGTCTTCTTGCCATGCTTCTTGATGTCCAGAATGTCTTTGACCTCAAATATCTTGTCAGAGTCTTCAGATACCGAAGTTGGAGTAGAAGGAGCCATCAAGAAGCAACTAAAAACTACTGGTTTTAGTAAGGACACGTGGAAAGGCATTGGGAATACGCAGAGAGAGAGGCAGACGTAACTTATATGTCACTTCATTGATCCTCCTCATTACTTTAAAAGGTCCAAGGAATCTAGGAGCAAACTTGAAACTGGGAACCCTTAAGAGGATGTTTTTAAAGGAGACCCATACCTTATCTCCAGACAAGAACTGAGGCGGTTTTCTTCTTCTCTTGTCTGCATTCTTTTTCATGCGGTCACCGCTTTGTTGATGCAGTCCTTGGTGCCACGTCATAGCTTAAAAAAATTCCTAAAAGCGAAATCCGCAGCTGGTACCCCAGAAGATGTAGGAACAGAGAGAGGATTACGAGAGTGTTGTCCATACACAAGGGGATGCAGTAGACTCACAAGAGTGGTTGTAATAAGCAAACTAAGCCCAAAATAGCAATTGAACCCAGTAGTCGTGTTGGGCTAAAACGAAATGCCGGAGATAGTTCTCTAAATTTGATTGACCCGCTCTCCTTGCCTGTTAGTCTGGGCATGATAACCGGAAGAGAAGTCCAGCTCAGCCGGCAAAGAGCTCTCCAGAGCTTAGAGGTAAACTGAACTACTGGATTGGGGGCACAGAGGGGAAAGCACTATCAGATGGGAGCACCAAGTGGACATCACTACTCGAAGGCACCAAGGGGACCTTTTACTGTGTAGGGACACTTTACTCAGGGACACTTAAAGGGCTTAACCACTGTATGGGGGTACTAATGGGGCCTAACTACTATGAGGTGACACTATGGGGTATAACTAGTAGATGAGGGCACTATGTGGGCATAATTATTGTGTGTGAGCACTAAGGGGACATAAATACTGTGTGGGGCACTATGGGGAATAATTACTTCGTGGGGCACTAGGGGGCATAACTACTGTTCAGGGACACAAATGGGGCATTCTACTGTGTGAGGGGTCCCTTGGGGGGGCATCCTACTGTGTGAGGGCACTAGCATTGCATTCTTACAATGAGGGGGCACTAATGGGACATAACTACTGTGAAAGGGCAGGCAAATGCCACAACTGCAACATTTTGCAGATGTCTGTATAGCCTCTTCTGGGCAGGCTTAAATCTGCAGAACATTGAAGGTGGCGCAATTTTTTTGCACTGCTTGCATCACAAAACTGCCAAATGGCGACGCAGGTAACCAGCAGTTCCCTGCTGCTCTATTCGAAGGCCTTTTTCTGATGCTGGTGGTAATGTTTCACAGATGCAGGCCTGTACAGAAGTGGGTATAGCATTAGGCACAGAACATGAGACACACTATAGGAGGTTGCAGAACATGAGTCACCAAAGAGGAAGAGGCACTATATAAAGAGGGCACAGATCCTGGCATTATATAAAGGGTAGACTATATACAATGGGCACAACACATGTGGTGTTTTGTGTTAGTATGTAGGTTGCCAATGTGTTGGTAAAGCAAGCTTAGACATCTCGGGGGCAAGTTGGGAAAGGGAGAAGTCATCATGGTGTCTGAACTAGATGGAAAGATGAGGAAAGAGAAGAATTCAGGTGGAGACGTCACCTGTAAGTCACTAATTGTAAATGTTTATTCCACCACTGATTCTGTCTGAGCAGTGCTGTAGTCACTTGTATGGTCTACAGCAGTGGTCCCCAACCTTTTTTGCACCAAGGACCAGTTTCATGCAAGACAATTTTCCCAGGGACCGGGTGGGGTGGGGGGTTCTGGGCGGGGCTTAGGGGGTGGGAGGGGCTGACTAATTCACGTGCATAACAAAACACAAGGTGCATATTAAAATATATAACGCTATATAACGACTATATAAACTGACTATGGTCTCTGCTGCACTGGTCTCTGCTGCACTGTATCGTATTTTTCGCCCTATAAGATGCACCTAGGTTTTAGAGGAGAAAAATCAGAAAAAAATATTTTTCATTACACCTCAGGTCAGACCAGCAATCAGACCCCCAATGTTAATCATACCTCAGATCAGACCCCCAATGGCTCAGATCAACCCCCAAACCTTTAGCCATCTATCAGCCCCCAATGTCAGCCATAAGCCCCCCTATGTCAGCCATAAGCCCCCCCTATGTCAGCCATAAGCCCCCCTATGTCAGCCATATGTCTGCCCCTCATGTCAGCCATATGTCTGCCCCTCATGTCAGCCATATGTCTGCCCCTCATGTCAGCCATATGTCTGCCCCTAATGTCTGCCTCTCATGTCAGCCATATGTCTGCCCCTAATGCCTGCCCCTCATGTCAGCCATATGTCTGCCCCTCATGCCTGCCCCTCATGTCAGCCATATGTCTGCCCCTCATGCCTGCCCCTCATGTCAGCCATATGTCTGCCCCTCATGTCAGCCATATGTCTGCCCCTCATGCCTGCCCCTCATGTCAGTCATATGTCTGTCCCTCATGTCAGCCATATGTCTGCCCCTCATGCCTGCCCCTCATGTCAGCCATATGTCTGCCCCTCATGTCAGTCATATGTCTGCCCCTCATGCCTGCCCCTCATGTCAGTCATATGTCTGTCCCTCATGTCAGCCATATGTCTGCCCCTCATGCCTGCCCCTCATGTCAGTCATATGTCTGCCCCTCATGCCTGCCCCTCATGTCAGTCATATGTCTGCCCCTCATGCCTGCCCCTCATGCCTGCCCCTCATGCCTGCCCCTCATGTCTGCCCCTCATGTCTTCCATATGTCCCCCAGGTCAGCCATCAGCCCCTAATGCAAATAAATAAAATAAAACACTTACCTCTCCTGCTCCTGGTCACCATCGCGATCCTCTTCATTCTGCTGTCGGCTGGCTGTGTATAGTGGCGCACAGTGGCTGCGGCCCGGCGGTTGGGGACCGTGGTCTGCATCATGATGATGGGTGGTAGCATTCTCTTTTGTGAATCTACCACGCTCAGAATACCTTCACACCTGTTCAGGCCCTGCTGGGACCTGTAGTTTCACATACATATGTTAAGGGCTAACCTGTATATACAAATGATATCTGTATTGAGTTGTTTTTGAGCTGGTAGTGTATAGTGATGTCCCGAACATAAAATTTTCCGTTCGCGGACGGCGAACGCGAATTTCCGCAAATGTTCGCGAAACATGCGAACCGCAATAGACATCAATAGGAAGGCGAATTTGAAAACCCACAGGTACTCTTTGTGGCCACAATAGTGATGGAAAAGTTGTTTCAAGGGGACTAACACCTGGACTGTGGCATGCCGGAGGGGGATCCATGGCAAAACACCCATGGGAAATTACGTAGTTGACGCAGAGTGTGGTAAGTTGAAATCGCAATGCAATTAATATAACCTGCATTATTCGCATTGCGATTACAACTTAGATCTGAGTTCCTAATGGTTGTATTGCTAGAATTGACAACGAATACAGCACTATATTCTCAATCTTCGTTATATTCTTTCAATATAACCATTAGGAATCCAGCTCTAAGTTGTAATCGCAATGCGATTAATATAACCTGTATTAATCACATTGTGATTACAACTTTGTGACACTGCAGCTTCAGAATTAATCTAAGATGGATGCTGTCCTTGCTTTTTGATAGGCGGTGGGAGGGTCTGGGAGGGAGGGTCTGCTTCTGGTTGGCTGGAATGTGTCTGCTGACTGTGAGGTACAGGGTCAAAATTTGCTCAATGATGACGTATAGGAGGCGGACCGAACATCGCATATGTGCAGTGTCCCAGGGGGTCAGTAGTGTATGCTGGGCTTTGTAGTGCAGATTGACCACTAACCTGGGATCCACTGTCGTCTTCAATTGGGGCAAATACTGGAACAGGCAGGTAGTTAACAGTTCGTGACGCCAGTGTCAATTAAACGGTGACACGCCGTGTAATGTATGGTGGAAGAATGAAGCAAGCACTAGGATAGCCAACAAAAACTGGAACTTTTACTGAATATCAGTCAGGATAATACACGGACACTGGTAGTGCACAGTTCCATAAAAGACGGTTGGTTTTAGAAGAATACAGATGGTTCTTGACATTACAGAAAGGCCGGTCTTAGCGATGAATTATACAGAGTGTTAATTACAGGAGATGCAGTACAGGCGGCTTGCACACTATTCCTGACTGGTCCCGCTATATGTGAATTTCCTCCAAGGTCTAATGCCCTTTATCTGGCGTACCCTTGAAGCTGTCCTTATCTAGTACCTCCTCTGTTATCTTGAGTACCTCTCGCTTTATCTGATCGGCCTCTGTGGTAATCTGTGTCTTGGCTTGTGGCTCACTTATGCTGCTTCAGCTGAACGGATGGTGACTCAGGAGGGGAACCTTTTCCTTGGATCCGGAACCCGGTTACAGGGCCTTTACTACCCTCTCCTAGCCGGCAGGCTTCAGGCCTGCTATGCTCTCACAGGCCCATAGCCTTGCTTTCTCTCAGACACAGGATCATTTCTGACCTCTGCTTCCCACTGTCTGACTCCTCACTGCTACCACTTCCTGACTGGGCCTTATATAACCTAGGGTTCCCTAGCTCCCTCTAGTGACTCAGAGCTGGAACTACACCCTAGCCGGCCTGCAAAATGCACGTTTCACAGTAACAGGAAAATACATAGCATGACATTATAAGATATTCTATACCAACTTCCCCATAAATACAGGGGGAACGACAGTACCCAAGTGACCCTTCAGTAGTGACGGGCATCTCGCTCCTGTACACTACATACCCCGCTGCTTTAAGCTGAGTACGACCTCGTACTCCATCAGGGCCCGTCCAACTGGAATCATGACCTGCAATAGAGGAAGACACATGCACGCATACAGATATGTCATTTACACTCTTATCAGACCCAATTGGAAATGGCGAAGTGCGGTGACAAGGGGCGTCGTTCTCTTTTTCACAGGATAGTGAGTGGAACGGGGGCGCTGACCTGGCACAGCGGATGTTGAAAGAACCAGGATAGTCCATGACAATAAATAAGTCCATAATAAATTAACCTCTCAGAGGCTTGCACATAGGAAGTCCATCTCTGGGCACATATACTTGAATAAGAAAACCGGTTATTAAATACTGTCAGCAGCACATATATAAAATGACAATACAGGACTCTGACAATACCAGGGCCATGTTATCCTGGCAAGTCCTGCTTACCCTTTAAAATATTGCTGACATAAAAATGTCTTTTCAACCTGAAATGGGGGTAAAAGGGGTAAAATTTGTGCAAAAACTTCAAGGCACAACCGGGAATTCAGCAGCAAACCGGATGTCCCAAACAAAACAAAGGCAGCTGGAAGCATTGACTCACAGTGGCACATCATTCAACTAGGAGGCCACCGGCCGTGGGTAACTGGCAGCGAGCTTCACCAGCTCTGCCAAATGGAGGGACAAACGGCCATTAAGGAGATGGACAAGAGGGCAGAAGTACTCACAGACGAGTATCATGTTCTTCCTCAGATGACGAGTCGACATAGGGAACCTGCAGCAGTTGTTCTGGCAAGGACGGCCACATTTGAAACCCGTCTCCCCTGACAATTTTTAGAGGGGGAGGTTTATCTTTCACGGCCTCCATCTCGGCCTCCGTCCTCGGGAATGGAAACCACCGCTCGCCTCCTGCGCAGCCAAGGTCCGCCACCCAGTACACCCGCTTGCGCAGGGCCTCTAGTTCCGCTTTAGTGCAGGTGGTCGGATCTACCGGAGGTCCAGGGGGTCCGGCCGCTGGGGTAACAATGGCAGCTGCGGTTTGGCGCCGGGCCTCAGCCCATTCCTCTGCTCGCCGGCAGCTGTCCAGCCGCTCTCTCTCCTCTTCTCTCACTGGGTGCAGCGACGACACTGGCTCCTCCCACACACTGGGCCGGTCTACCTCCATTTGAGGCCCGCCTCCCAGGCGTAACTCTTCGGGGACGTCAGCCGCATCATCACTTCTCCAGGTGGGTGGCGCTCCAGGACAATCTCCTCCTTCTCCTTGGAGGGTTTCGGCGCCAAATATTCGCGCCTCTGCACATCCTGATGGCGCAGTAAAAAGCCTCATGGCGCCGGCGGCCATTTTAAGTGTCCTGATGCTGCAATTCACTGACAGCAAGCAGGATGATGAAAAGTCCAGTAAAACACAGTCCACAAATGTGATTTTCTCTCTGGGGGTAGCGCAACACAGTATAGCGTTTTTAATTCCTCCCAGGCACAATTGTAATCCACAAGTTAGAAATAAAGGTTGCAGTCTTTGTAATACGGTGCTGGAGTAGTTAAAGCACACAGTTCACACTTCTCTGCACTGTCGAAGTATGCGGATCCTGTTCGTGACGCCAAAAAGAGCGATGCAGTGTCCCAGGGGGTCAGTAGTGTATGCTGGGCTTTGTAGTGCAGATTGACCACTAACCTGGGATCCACTGTCGTCTTCAATTGGGGCAAATACTGGAACAGGCAGGTAGTTAACAGTTCGTGACGCCAGTGTCAATTAAACGGTGACACGCCGTGTAAAGTATGGTGGAAGAATGAAGCAAGCACAGGATAGCCAACAAAAACTGGAACTTTTACTGAATATCAGTCAGGATAATACACGGACACTGGTAGTGCACAGTTCCATAAAAGACGGTTGGTTTTAGAAGAATACAGATGGTTCTTGACATTACAGAAAGGCCGGTCTTAGCGATGAATTATACAGAGTGTTAATTACAGGAGATGCAGTACAGGCGGCTTGCACACTATTCCTGACTGGTCCCGCTATATGTGAATTTTCTCCAAGGTCTAATGCCCTTTATCTGGCGTACCCTTGAAGCTGTCCTTATCTAGTACCTCCTCTGTTATCTTGAGTACCTCTCGCTTTATCTGATCGGCCTCTGTGGTAATCTGTGTCTTGGCTTGTGGCTCACTTATGCTGCTTCAGCTGAACGGATGGTGACTCAGGAGGGGAACCTTTTCCTTGGATCCGGAACCCGGTTACAGGGCCTTTACTACCCTCTCCTAGCCGGCAGGCTTCAGGCCTGCTATGCTCTCACAGGCCCATAGCCTTGCTTTCTCTCAGACACAGGATCATTTCTGACCTCTGCTTCCCACTGTCTGTCTCCTCCAACTGCTATTACTTCCTGACTGGGCCTTATATAACCTAGGGTTCCCTAGCTCCCTCTAGTGACTCAGAGCTGAAACTACACCCTAGCCGGCCTGCAAAATGCACGTTTCACAGTAACAGGAAAATACATAGCATGACATTATAAGATATTCTATACCAACTTCCCCATAAATACAGGGGGAACGACAGTACCCAAGTGACCCTTCAGTAGTGACGGGCATCTCGCTCCTGTACACTACATATGTTCGCCCTCAGCGGCGAATGCGAACAAGCTATGTTCGCCGGGAACTATTTGCCGGCGAATAGTTCGGGACATCTCTATGTATATACACTGTATTGGTTCTGGTGATGTATTTATGTAAGGGGTTTGGTTCTGGTGCTGTATTTACGTTTCATGTTTGGTTCTGGTTCTGTAATTATGAAATGAGCTTGGTTCAGTGCTTTATTTATGTTCCTTGCTTAGTTCTGATGCTGTATTTATGTGATAAGCTTGGTTCTGGTGCTGTATGCATGTAATGAGCTTGGTCCTGGTGCTGTATTTGTGAAATGAGCTTGGTCCTGGTGCTGTATTTATTTTATAAGCTTGGTTTTGGTGCTGTATGCATGTAATGAGCTTGGTTCTGGTGCTGTATTTATGTGATGAGCTTGGTCCTCGTGCTGTATTTGTGAAATGAGCTTGGTTCTGGCATTTCTATTTATGTAATAAGCTTGGTTCTGGTGCTCTATTTACGCAATGAGTTTGGTTCTGGTACTCTATTTATATAGTTACTTTTTGTTTCTGGTTCTGTATTTATGTAATGAGCTTGGTCCTGGTGCTGTATTTATGTAATGAAATTGGTTCTGGTGCGATATTTATGTGATGAGGTTGGTTCTGGTGCTGTATTCATGCAATGAGCTTGGTTCTGGTGCTGTAATTATGTAATGAACTTGGTTCTGGTGCTGTATTAATGTAATCAGCTTGGTTCTAGTGCTGTATTCATGTAATAAGCTTGGTTCTGGTGGTGTATTTATGTGATGAGCTTAGTATTGCACCACTTCTTCTGTGCATACACAATGTCCTCTCCATTCACTGCTATGAAACTTTTGAAAATAACCAGTGCGTAGCTATTTTTGAAAGTCCAATAATAGTGAATTGAGGGGTGGTTGTGCATGGTTGTGGGGGTATGTAGGTTACAGGGTGCCATGTAACCTAAGGCTGGCTCTGAATACAGAAGGATTTGAGAAGTCTACATCCACAGAAGATCTGTGGTTAGTTCTTCAAGATGTTTGGGAAAACCGATTTCCTTAAAAAACTATGTGCAAGTGTACTTAGTAGAACTGATGCTGTTTTGAAGGTAAAGGGTGGTCACACCAAATATTCATTTAATTTACATTTCTCTTTTGTTCATTAACATTGCATTTTGATAAATGCTAAAAAATAAACTATTAACACTTCTATTTTGAAGGCATTATTACTTTGCAGTATTTTACCACACCTTCCTAATATTTTTGCGAAGTACTATAGGCAAGTTGAGTCGATTTTTGTGATTATTGAAACACCGTAATTAAAATTTATAGAGATTGAACTATTTGCATTTGAATGAAGAAGAAAAGCAGAGTATGATGAGAGAGAACTAAGGGTTAAAAATGGGAGGGGAGGAGAACCTATATAAGGAACACTAGGAGAGCCAGTCTACATCCCCGACAAAGGATAACGATTATCTGAAACGCATTGGAGCTTTTCTGACACTCCTAGATAGCTGTAACTCAGTTTAGTGACGTCACGAAGCGCTCTGGTTTGAGCGTGAGTTAGCGAGTTTAACACGGAGCAGTGCCACCGGCCCGGGCAAGCTCATCTTTATAAGATTTGTGGGGAATTACTCCGGTAGACAGGGGTGCGGGTGCAGTATAGAGGCAAATGGAGTCCAGGTAATGAAGCAAAAGAGCATTTATTTCACACTTGCTCAAACAGAAAAAGCAGAACAGTCAGAACAGTTAGTTCACACACAAAATAACAGAGAGCTTCACCTGGCTCCTTTACTGGAATGAGTCCTGTCCTGGCCGATCGCACAGACACATAAAGTTTCCTGACAGAATGCTGGTCGCTCTGTACGCCTGTGTCGGGGTCCAGGCCTCAGTTCCACACACTGCAAAAACCACCCAGACTCACAGTGGTTTTCCTTCCTTCTCCTTCCAGCTGAGGTTGCTGCCTGGGAACTTAAATCCCAGCTCCAAAACCTGGTTCTGGAACGTGGGGAGTAAGCACCCGCCCAACTCTTTACCTACTCCCAATAAAAGCCGGCCTGGATTGGCTTTGCAGCCATACTATGTATTAAAGGTGTCAACAGCTTCTGCTGTTAACACACAAAATCCGGCTCTTACCTCACCGAGGCCAGGAACCTCGGTGACTTGTATCTGCCATCCATTACGGTACCCTGCACCTTACCACAGATTATAGAGGGCTCTCTAATCCACCTGGAATGCAAGTACCAGCATACAAAGGAGGATTGGCACACGCAGAAAAGGGACAGCAAGGTTTAATAAGGTACATATATACATATTTAGATCGATGCTGTGAATGCACGTTTACCTCTGCTTATGGTATTGTAAGAGGTGTGCGGAATTGTCGCGCGGGATCATATTATTATTAGATTTTTGTGATTACAATTTTCCTGAGCTGTCCATGATGCAAAAATGCAGTAAACAAGTGCTGGACTAAGGCTGGGTTTGCACCCACATTAGCAATTTCTGTTCTGCTCCATTAGAGGAGGAGCAGAAGAAAGATAGTAATGGAACTGCCAGATTTGGCACCTAACAGAACGAACAGAGTTGAACAGATTCCATTGACTATAATGGGGTCCATTTGGGTTGCCCTTTTTATACTGGACAAAAAAGTCCTAACAAAAAATGTTTGACCATGTTACAGTAGGTCAAAAATAGAATTAATTCAGAGTAGAATAAGAAAGACTATAGAAAAGAACAACTCATTGACCTGCTGACATTGCTTCTGGGGAAAATGCGTCTGTAATATTATGCTTAATGGAGGCACCATAGGGCAGCACAGAAACCTTGGTACTGCCCCTGTGCAATACAAACAATTATTTCTCTTTTTTAATAAAGCCACACACATATTTCACATAACTTTTCTGAAGATGGCCAGATATCTGTCATAAAGACAGTAAGGATTGTATTCTGCTTAGACTTACCCCAGGAGTTAGGGTAGCCATGGGTGTATACAGTGAGACCCTGGGGAGCCAGAGCAGAGGATGAGAGTGGATGTGGCCCTGATGATGATGTGTCAAGATGTACTCCCTCAGGCCGTTGCTCCCTGGGGTTGGTGCAGTGATGAACTTAACAAAAATCATTCTTTACTGTGCACCAAATAGGAGTTGTAGTACATCCAGCAATTATCTTCAGACAGTGCAATTTCCACCCAGATTTTAAAGAATGAGCTAAGTAGTAGCAAGTAGTTGGTAACAATGGCCCTCTGATTACTCTTTCTTCTGGTTACAATCTCTAATACTGGGATCTTTGGCTAGCAACCATAATCTGTCATGATGTCCACAATTTGCACAATGGTGTGCAATTCCATTAATATGACTGGCAGAAATACAGTACCTGAAGACCGCAGGGTGTTTTAACTCACTATCCCACCACTGCAGCAGGACCTGAGAATGTTGTACACTAATCACTCCCTGCCTCCTTCAGGCCCTCCTCACACTCCCTACTTCTAGAACAACTAGAATTTTTGGGGACTACAGGTGGGGGGGGCAGCCCACACCCTAAACCCTAGAGAGAGCTAGGCCAGAGAAGTTACCTCTGGCCATGCATGTCTCATGCTTATAGCTTACCAGAGTTTTCAAAAAAAGTTTGTATAATGGCTGTTCAGAGCTGCTATACAGGAGACCTGGGACTGATTGGCCTCAGTTCTGATCAGAGTAAGAGGCTGTTCTCCCTAGTGAAAGTGAAGTGGACGGGGCACAATCAGAAGTAAGTGGTGGTTGTGCTACATTCTAGCCCCGCTAGGTCTGAAGGAGGAGACAGGAGAGGAGGAGTCCATATACTCAGACAGCAGAGCATTGAGACAAAGTTTCTCCTCCAGTTTTGTACTGGCCCAGTGGAGTACCAGAGGATCCTCCAGTGGCCAAGACTCTAATACCATAATGGGGCTAAAAGGTCCAGAAGAAAATAAAACCATTTGGCTACCAATCACTTGCCACTAGGATCTATTTATTTTATTAAAACATATAAAACTTCCTCTGTGGGCCCAACATGACCCAGTCCAACACTGTTTTCCTCTTAGGTGCTGGATGGAGGTTCAGGGCATTATGCTTGTAATCCGGGGTACAGGCTTCAGATCTAAATGCCTAGCAATGTCTCTGCATTGCAAAGTGTGAAGTCTAAGTTGGAAATCCAGCAGTAAAAATATTTTGCTGGGGATTTAACACCTACAGCACAGGCCAGTTTGCACTGTGGATATTTCTTCAGGTTGTAGATAACATTTTATACTGGTACTGTAAATTGCTCATGATTTGCTGCATGCAACTCCACGGAGGCAAATCCCACCTGGACATTTCCTTATGCAACTGTGTGTCATGAAAAAGGAAACCTGCAGTGTGATTGGTTGCTAAAGGAGACAAAACTGTTTTCATAAAGCTCCCCCAATATTTGGATCTATCATAATTTGCAATATGTCAGAGGCAAGAGGCTGTTCTGACAAGGCCATAGATCATCACTAGGGATGAGCGAATCGACTTCAGATGAAACATCCAAAGTCGATTCGCATAAAACTTTGTTCTAATACTGTACGGAGCAGGAGCTCCGTATAGTATTAGAATGTATTGGCTCCGATGAGCCGAAGTTATTGCTTCGCAAAGTCTCGCAAGACTTTGCGCAATAACTTCATAAATTAATTTGTACTGTAAAAAAAACATTTCCCGAACTTGGAACCGCAAGGTACCACTTGGAACCGAATCCAAGTTTGGGAAATGTTTTTTTACAGTACAAATTAATTTATGAAGTTATTGTGCGAAGTCTTGTGAGACTTCAATTTGTTCTACTGTATTAGAACAAAGTTTTAGGCGAATCGACTTTGGATGTTTCATCCGAAGTCAATTCGCTCATCCCTAATCATCACATCAGTGGTTCTGAGAAAGATTGTGAACTAACTGCAAGAATAAGCGTCCATCAAACTATGTTCAATGCCAGAAAACTCATGTTCTTTTTTTATACACTTGTCAAAGCAATTTTCTTGCTAACTGGATTCTACTGGACCCTGCATGTACAGGACCTTGTCTTCAACTGTAATATGAAAGGTGCAAGGTCATTGTATAATCTTCAAGAGATTTTCTTGTCGCACCTTGTACATCTCATTTCATCTTTTAAATCATTTAAAGTAGTGATAAAAAATTCACTGAAGGTTTGAGATCAAAGGTGAAAATGCAATTACAGGGAAATATAGTGCTCAGACATGAGACATATAAGGAGTAGGACATATAGGCACAATTAGATGAGGGCAAAGTGTTCAGAGAGCTGAGTTATTTCAATGCCCAAGTAAAATTCCTAATTATAGATATAGTGACATGGAAAAGTTACCGTGGACTGTTTATCAAGTTGAAGATGAAATGATCTCCATGTAAAAGTATTCCAGTTCTGTGAGATTCCTGGGTCGGCTACCTAGCATTAACTACTCTTTTGAGATCTTTCATGAATTTTCAGCTTGCGCCTTTTCAGGTAGTTTCAGGTTGCCATTTCCTAAACACACCTCAAAATCCACAATAGACTACCTCAAAAAGCGCAAGATAAAAGTTTCACCATTGCCCTCACAGTCCCCTGATCTAAACATCATTGAAAATCTGTGGATAAACCTCAAAAGAGCAAGACGCATGCAAGAAGGTCCAGGAATCTCACAGAACTGGAAGGCTTTTGTAAGAAAGAATAGATGAAAATACCTCAAAAAATTTAAAGATCCTTGGATGGCTACAAAAAGCATTTACAAGCTGTGATACATGCCAAAGGGGGCGCTACTACTATAGGTACTAACCATGCAGGATGCCCAAAGCTTTGCTTCAGGCCCTTTCCTTTTTTTTTTTTTTTAAAATGTAAAAGAGGAAAATAAAAATAGTTTTTGCTTAAAATACAATGTGCAATCTTTAACTTTATGTATTTTGGAGATAATTTTATCTTCAACTTGCTGGACTGTTCAGAGTAACAGTAATTTTGACCAGGGGTGCCCAAACTTTTGCACGCCACTTAACATATCAATAACTTTACTACTAGAAACTTTGTGGCAGTCAGTATATTATCTATATATTTCTATATTTCATAGCTGTGCTATGCTGTACATATGAAGTGAAGCTGTTTAGACCACAGTCTGATCACAATGGCAGTCCATTTAATAGGCTTTTATTTAGTAACGTTAGTATGGAAATATTCCTGTTCTAACCAAAAATATTGTGGTTTCATCATGCTTGCTCTACATCAGGGAACCACTGTTTAAAATTTGCTTGTAGGCCCAATAGAACCTGCAAGCATAGCCCAGTTTAAAACATTGAGGCAGATTTAAGAAGCGTATAGACCTGCCTGTCTAGACTTGCACAAGACTAGGGGATGAGGCTGGATGACATAGCTGGCACATGACAAGAGATTTTATACCAACTACTGGATGGCTTACTTTGTGACAGGTCCGTGGCTCACCTGTGCGACAGGTCCCGACACACTGTGGAGTGGCTACAATGCTAAAACAGGATTTGCAAGATGAGTTGGATTCCTGATATTTGGAACCCCATTGATAAGAAAGTAATGGCATACCCTAGTGATATGACATGGCCAGGAAGATGTTTAAATAGATCACTGAGTCTCTAGTTCAGAACCTGATAGGTCCATGACTCAGCACTCCATTAGAAACACTAGCACACAGTAATAGAGCAGCTGAGCAATCAGCCCACTGCTAATCTCCCTCAGCACATGCCACAGAGCAGGGAGGTGGCTCAGTAACTCGTCTCTCCGGAATGCCACACTGAGGCTGAGGACTGTAAGTTTCTTACACCCAGGGGGATACTGACCAGTCGGGCACTTTGGAAGTGGTCTGAGGGCCCGGCCGGGATGGGGGCCTACCGCAGAATAACATGTGTTATGCCCAGTGCCCCGATTCCGAATGTTATGCTGGCCTGGTAATGGCAGCGGGGCCCGGTGCAGTCACTGTATTCTATGACACTGGGCCCCGCTCACTGTAATACTAATATTCATATGTGAACAAGAGAAATCCTCTGCGATCCTCTCCGTACCCACAAACTCAGTAGCAGGCAGGCCGGGCGGTAGCGTAACTCACTGACGTCACGTGCCTGCTCCTCCTACTTTATTCATAAAGTGGGAGGAGCAGACGCGTGACGTCAGTGAGTTGCACTGCCGTCCGGCCTGCCTGCTACAGGAGTTTGTGAGTACAGAGAGGGAGAGGATCGCAGAGGATTTCTCTTGTTTAATGCCTATTGCCTACATTAATGCCTCAATATTACAGTGAGCGGGGCCCGGTGTAATAGAATACAGTGACTGCACCGGGCCCCGCTGCCATTAGAACACCAGATGCCGGCCCCCAGACCCTGTATTGGGGGTCATTCACTCACAGGGACACTGTTATGGGGGGATCTGTGGATGACACATATATAGCATAAGGTGCTATATATGTGTCATCCTCAGATCCCCCCAATAACAGTGTCATCCACAGATCCCCCCCCACAACAGTGAGTGCCATCCACAGATCCCCATAACAGTGCCATCCACAGATCCCCCATAACAGTGCCATGCCATCCACAGATCCCCCATAACAGTGCCATCCACAGATCCCCCATAACAGTGCCATCCACAGAGCCCCCATAACAGTGCCATCCACAGAGCCCCCATAACAGTGCTATCCACAGATCCCTCATAACAGTGCCATCCACAGAGCCCCCATAACAGTGCCCTCCACAGAGCCCCCATGACAGTGCCATCCACAGAGCCCCCATAACAGTGCCATCCACAGAGCCCCCATAACAGTGCCATCCACAGAGCCCCCATAACAGTGCCATCCACAGAGCCCCCATAATAATGTCATCCACAGATCACCATTAGTTCAAAAGCACACGTTTTGGTTCAAAATATATTTTTATTTGGCTATTCCCCTCCCCTCTTTAATTGCTTCGCTACTGCTGTAGGTCATGGGTCTCACGGGAACATGGGCCGCAGGATGAGATTGCGCACCAAAGTGACTGAACTCATGCCCACGCAGCCCGCAAGTAGCGGATCAGTGGAACAAGTACAAGGGGGGTGGGGGGATGATCTGTGGGGTTGCCCAGACAGCTAGGCACTTCACAGTAGTTATTAACCCCTTTCAGCAGTTATTCTCCCTCCAACCTCCAAATAACCATCGTCCACTGTCCAACAGGCCCTTCTACAGTTTTTTTATGACTACTTACATAGCTTCTACAATCCCTCTCTGGATTACAGGCCAGCCAGCCAGGCCCAAAGCCTGCCAGCAGCAGCCAGCAAGTCCACAGCCTGCCAGCCAGCAACTGTAATTGAGGTAAGAGGAGCCAACTTGGCCTAGGTATTAGCGAGCTATGTTGTGTTGCTATATTGTGAATAGGAACCAGAGTGTTGGAGAGACCCCTCTCCAGGCCCCATTAGACTCCATTGTAGTCTCTAATAGGAGGGGATTCTTTCAAACACACTCTCTAAAGGACACTGAGATAGCCTCTGCTCTCCATGGCCCATTAGCCCTCAATTCTAGTCTATACTGGGGTCTGGAGGGGACTGTTTCTAAGAGAGGCTCACTAAAGGACACTGAGATTAGATCACCCCATAGGAAAGCATTGAATCAATGCTTTCCTATGGGGAAAAATCTGACCCTGGAGGTCATCACGCAGAGTGTGAGGACGTCCAGCGTCAGATACCTGACCAAAGATCTGTTTTAATCCAGGAAGCCCTCAGATGGCTGCCGGCCACTAGAGGCTGACTTATTGCTGGAACGTAAACAATGCAGTTTCTCTAGAACATTGCAGCTCGATTTGCAAAAGGGACACTGTACCCAGACCACTTCAATGAGCTGAAGTGGTCTGGGTCCCTTTTTTGTCGCTTTAACTTTGAAATCTTACTAAAGATTGTGTAGGGTGTGGCTGGAGGTGGGGCATGGAGGCGGGACAAGGGAGGGGCTTGTGGCAGAACATGGGTGGGGCCTGTAAGGGGGCCCTTGATTTATTTTTCACGGGGGCCCTGAGGGTTCTCAGCCCACCCCTGCTTTCACCTATTTATTTGAACTGGTATGGCTACTGACTTCACCAGCATTCACTGGCTATTGTATCTGCATCTACGCTTCTGCCTTGCTTCCTGCCAAAACTCTGAAAACTAGGGGCACCCATACTACGACCAGGCAGGAGCTCCCTGGACTTTGTGTTGCTGTCATGGCCCATAACAGGTAGGAACTAGCATTAGGGACCACTCATAGAGGCGACCTTAAAGTGGTGAGTGACTTATTACCCTTTGGCCAAAATGTACACTAATGCCTCATTCAACATCCAGCATAGAGGCAGGGCAGAGTGCTGGTTGCAGAGTGCCATTGCATTTGTGTTTTTGCGTTTGTATCTGTATTTCGCCATAGCAATGTGCACCTGCATACAGGGTTGTACTGACTGAACCCCCACATTGTTTTCTTTGTAGTATATATTGGAGGCGTGGCGATCTCCATGCAGTCATGCACACCTGACCAGTTAGTCTGCCCTGGAGGCTGGTTTTAAAGTCAGTATAAAACTGAGTCTGCTTTTATAGCGCCTACCAGTAGCCATTTAGCTCCAGGAGAGGTATATAGTGGGCTCAGCATGCATGTTGGTACTTGCATCCCTGGATCCGATGGAAGCTGTTATGGCACCGGACGGGGTTAAAAGCAGAGTGTGCCTGGCGTGCATGCTGTACCTGCGCTCCCTGGACTTTGTGTGGCTGTCATGGCCCATAACAGGTAGGAACTAGTGTTAGGGACCACTCATAGAGGCGAGCTTGAGTGGCTTATTATGCTTTGGCCAAAATGTACACTAATGCCTCATTCAACATCCAGCATAGAGGCAGGGCAGAGTGCTGGTTGCAGAGTGCGATTGCATTTGTGTTTTTGCATTTGTAGGAAGATAAATAATAATTAGGAGTAGTTGAGGTCATGCAAGTTAGACTGGCTTACAGAGGCATCCCAGCAACAGACAATAAATTAGGGAGTAACTAATCCTACTGTAGTTAAACTATTTGCACACATTTTTTAAAGATTAGAGAACTCTTTATTGTATTTTGAATGGTTAAAATTCCCTAAGATTAATTTTCATTTCTATGTAGTGCTGCTGAGGTATACAGTAACCACATAGTCAGGAACCTATTTCATAATACTGAATGATGAAAGGGTTGAGACAAAGAACACAGACTTTTTTATTCTGAGTATCTATGAATGTTGACAAGAGTAAGGATGCAGGGGAATGCTCTTTGAATAACCAATGTAGCTGATTACTTAGCATTGACTATACATCTTTATTACAACTGATGCTAAAGAGATTTTGTCGTTTTGGCAGCTGTGTACTCCATCTGCTGTCAAATGTTAGAGCATTTATCAATAGAAGGGAATTGAGGATTACACTAAGGGTACTTTCACACTTGCGGCAGGACGGATCCGACAGGCTGTTCACCATGTCGGATCCGTCCTGCGGCTATTTCGCCGTGCCCGCGGACCGCCGCTCCGTCCCCATTGACTACAATGGGGACGGGGGCGGAGCTCCGGCGCAGCACGGCGCTGCACGGAGAAAGGCCGCCGGACTAAAATTACTGCATGTCAGGCTTTTTAGTCCGGCGGCTTTCTCCGTGCACCGCCGTGCTGCGCCGGAGCTCCGCCCCCGTCCCCATTGTAGTCAATGGGGACGGAGCGGCGGTCCGCGGGCACGGCGAAATAGCCGCAGGACGGATCCGACATGGTGAACAGCCTGTCGGATCCGTCCTGCCGCTAGTGTGAAACTAGCCTTAATCAGTTATGCAAATGCAGAGAACAGCATACATTTACAGTATACATCCAGTATATACAGAAATTAGGGTAGATATTATAGATGCCTCATAAACACAACTCCTCTCCATATATTCTATTAGTGGGTTCTCCCACTCTAAAATACTTTTCTCGGGGGAAGATCAAAATTTGTAACAAGTTCCCTACTCTATGTGGAACGGTACACATGGAAAACTCAAAGCATGCCAAAGCTAATTATTCTTACTCCACTATTCTGACCCACTGAATGAAAATACTTTGAAATTAACATTTTGTGTATATATATATACACCATATATACACTAAACGCACACACATACAGTCAGGTCCATAAATATTGGGACATCAACACAATTGTAACATTTTTGGCTCTATACCCCACCACAATGGATTTGAAATGAAACGAACAAGATGTGCTTTAACTGCAGACTGTCAGCTTTAATTTGTGGATATTTACATCCAAATCAGATGAATGGTGTAGGAATTACAACAGTTTGCATATGTGCCTCCCACTTGTTAAGGGACCAAAAGTAATGGGACAAATGGTTTCTCACCTGTTCCATGGCCAGGTGTGTGTTATTCCTTCATTATCCCAATTACAATGAGCAAGGTCCAGAGTTCATTTCAAGTGTGCTATTTGCATTTGGAATCTGTTGCTGTCAACTCTCAAGATGAGATCCAAAGAACTGTCACTATCAGTGAAGCAAGCCATCATTAGGCTGAAAAAAACAAAACAAACCCATCAGAGAGATAACAAAAACATTAGGCGTGGCCAAAACAACTGTCTGGAACATTCTTAAAAAGAAGGAATGCATCGGTGAGCTCAGCAACACCAAAAGACCCAGAAGACCATGGAAAACAACTGTGGTGGATGACCGAAGAATTCTTTCCTTGTGAAGAAAACACCCTTCACAACAGTTGGCCAGATCAAGAACACTCTCCAGGAGGTAGGTGTATGTGTGTAAAAGACAACAATCAAGAGAAGACTTCACCAGAGTGAATACAGAGGGTTCACCACAAGATGTAAACCATTGGTGAGCCTCAAAAACAGGAAGGCCAGATTAGAGTTTGCCAAACGACATCTAAAAAAGGCTTCACAGTTCTGTAACAACATCCTATGGACAGATGAGACCAAGATCAACTTGTACCAGAGTGATGGGAAGAGAAGAGTATAGAGAAGGAAAGGAACTGCTCATGATCTAAGCATACCACCTCATCAGTGAAGCATGGTGGTGGTAGTGTCATGGCGTGGGCATGTATGGCTGCCAATGGAACTGGTTCTCTTGTATTTATTGATGTTGTGACTGCTGACAAAAGCAGCAGGATGAATTCTGAAGTGTTTCAGGCAATATCATCTGCTCATATTCAGCCAAATGCTTCAGAACTCATTGGACGGCGCTTCACAGTGCAGATGGACAATGACCCAAAGCATACTGCAAACTCAACCAAAGAGTTTTTTAAGGGAAAGAAGTGGAATGTTATGGAATGGCCAAGTCAATCACCTGACCTGAATCTGATTGAGCATGCATTTCACTTGCTGAAGACAAAACTGAAGGGAAAATGCCCCAAGAACAAGCAGGAACTGAAGACAATTGCAGTAGAGGCCTGGCAGAGCATCACCAGGGATGAAACCCAGCGTCTGGTGACGTCTTTGTGTTACAGACTTCAGTCTGTAATTGACTGCAAAGGATTTACAACCAAGTATTAAAAAGTGTAATTTTGATTTATGATTATTAGTCTGCCCATTACTTTTGGTCCCTTAAAAAGTGGGGGGCACATATGCAAACTGTTGTAATTCCTTCACCGTTGATTTGGATGTAAATACCCTCAAATTAAAGCTGGCAGTCTGCAGTTAAAATACATCTTGTTCGTTTCATTTCAAATCCATTGTGGTGGTGTATAAAGCCAAAAATGTTAGAATTGTGTTGATGTCCCAATATTTATGGATCTGACTGTATATGTATTACACAAATACAGTATATGGCGCTCCTGGTGCCCACCAGAGGAAATTATTCTCAAGGCCCAACCCCTTTAACATCAATAATGTTTACTTGTATCAAAGCCCTAATGGCAAATGACTGACCCCAAAGGCAGCTATATTGGTTTTTTTTCTCCTAGATTTTTGGGGCCCATTAGGATGTCAGAGCCTGGGCCCACCACAGAATACTCTGGTGGGCCAGTCTGACTGTGCATATGCCAGTCTGACTGTGCATATGCAGTTGCCAGATCGAGCAGTATTGCCGGATTCTACCATTAACCTCTGGATCGGCATTGACTACAATAGGATCCAGCAGTGATCCGGCCTCTTTCCAGTATAAATGCTGGGTTTCAGATGGACAAATACTGCTGCATGCATTTATGATGCATTTATAATGGAACATACTACCAGAAAAGCCTGCCGGATTTAGAAACACAACTGGGAACATACTCTAAACTTTCCCCCTTAAAATAAAATGTCCCCTGGATATAACATGATTGGCAGGGTTAAAGGACCCAGGCCTGAAGCAATCAGCTGAGAAATGATGGGGTACCTTGAAATGGAACAATATTGCATTCAGCGTTCAGCGTGTGTTATTATTCAGTGACACTGCCGGTATTTTCTTTCATGTTTTATAGATTTTTCCATTGTCCATGATGTTTCCACACTTAAGCTACGTTTAGACTTGTAAATAGGACTCAGTGATCTGGAAGAACAAATACATATGTTTTGCATAGAACCTACTTAACCAATTTGCATTAAAATAAAGTGTTCCCTTACACCACTGATGCAAACACACATCTATTTCCAATACAGAAAAGTAGAAATTCTGCGGAATTTTCTATAACCTGAGACCAAGACCACTCTATAATGCCTCAGTAGGTAGTGAGAGCAGTAATAAGGGATCTGAGCATTATTTTCTCCAAACAGGGCAAGGTAGCATCAAATAAATATTGCTGCTGAACAACTAAATAGGTTAGCATACAGTAGCCAGGTATAGAATGAGAAAATCCCTGTATCCCTGCAAGTAAGGGGCAAATGCCTGCTTTGTTGGTGGTCTAGGGCAGCAAAGAGATTAATGTCTTTATCACTGATGGTTGACATTCATGTCTGTGTCCTTGATGGTCTAGAATAGGGAAGGATTCAAACTATAATTCAAACTATAATAGTGAGGAAAGTAATACCAGCTGGCCTGATGGACAAGGGTAAGGAAGGGTTTAAAGGGCTTATTTCATTTCCCAGGTTCATCTGTTCAGCAGCGCCGATGTTCCTTACTTACTGTCTCTTCAGTGTGTTTCAACTTTCAATTTGATTGACATAACAGGCAAGCAGTGCTCTGATGATGTATTTGCACCCTGGCCTTTACATGTGCACTGATGCTGCTAATAGAAGCTTTCATTAGCAGTATCAGCTCTTGCACTATACAACAGTGCCATGGAGCTGTCTAATTGAAAGCTGAGAAACAGGTAGGTAAAAAGCAGGTTCAGATGGGCACAGGGGTCGTCCAAGGAGAAGATTTATTAGAACAATGCGGACACAGTATGACGCGTTCCGGAGACATGCTGGCTCCTTTTGCAAAGATGAGGAACTGCAGCTTGGTGGCCAGATTGGTGGCTGCCAGCAATGTGGCCAGTGACATCACTGTTACTGATGGGTGGGCTTTAGCGCTGCCCTAGCCGTTTTACAGGCTAGGGCAGCATAAAGCCCGCCCAGTAGTGACTTTACTGGGCTCACTGCTGGACGGAAGCCTCCGCCTATCAGTCCCTATGGAGAGCCCAGATCTCCATAAAATGCTCCGTGAAAATGTGGGTATTTAACTTTGTCTACATGATAAATGCCATTTGCTGAAGGGAGACAATCCCTTAAAGTTTGGTGGCATTTCAAGATGTAGACAACCCCTTAGGGCTGTTTCACACGAGCGGATGCCGTGCGTGACATCCGCTCCGTGAATGACAGCCAAGACCCGATGCAGACTGCAGAAGCACGGAGCAGTAACATGACTGATAATGCTCCGTGCCTCTCTGTGATCTCTTTACTACGAAATCCCAATGACAACTTTATCTCACTGTGATTTCGTAGTAAAGATCAGTCATGTTAATGCTCCTTGCCTCTGCAGTCTGCATCGGGTCTTGGCTGTCATTCACAGAGCGGATGTCACGCACGGCATCCGCTCGTGTGAAACAGCCCTTTAAGTAGTAGAATCTTACAATGTTTGTGTCAGATTTAAAAAGAATGAAGAATCTGTTAAAAGAGAACTTCAAGGATTTTTATGTGAGGAAAAGCTGGGTCTTGAGAATCAAGCTGATCAATTGCATTTAAGCTAAGATTAGTCTCTGAAAGCATCTTGTGTTTGGTGCAATTCTCAAATATGTTTGTGCTACCCAAAAGGAGATTTCTGCAGGTTAAAATAGAAAGCAGTGACAACCCTTAATCTATCAACCTCTGCTGAAATTCTTAATTATCCCTTCAGCTGATCACAAATGCCACCAAGATTTCCTAGAAACTGAAACAGAACTAAATGAGTGAGGTGAACAGGTCTCCACGTAAATCACTGCCCGCAGAGCGGTAACGTTACAATGTTTAGTTAACAATGGCTTATGTTACCAATGCCATATGGTGATTACTGCATTCAGCTGCCTTTATGGACCATAAAACGGCTCTGGTGTTGTTTATGCTGAGTTATGTTGTTCTGATTGTTCTCACGGATATATGGAATTTAAAGCTGTCTATGTAGGGGATCTATCCAAAATTTTGAACAACATACACTGACTGGGGCAAATACTTCTTCTACCCACGCAACCTGGTGTAATCAGCAGCTACATCATATTTCTTAAATTAGATTTTGAGAATCGGGTCCCATTCCCCATCTGAATGAAGTGGCAAGTCGAGAATGCATGCTGCTTCTCCTTTCATTCTCCATAGGACTACTGGACATAGCCAACAACAGCACTTACCAAATCCCTGGCAGTACTTCAGACCTGGGAATATCTGCAATTTATTTATGACTTATATGCAATTTTATGTATTTTCATGTTTATACCATTTATTCCAGCAGAGGAGGAATGATTGGCAGTGGTTGGCAGGAACAGGGATAACCACTTCTTTGCTCCCTTCATGGTGAGGGTGGGCTGGTCCTAATTCCTGCCAGGAGGGAGAGTTCAAGTCTAGAGAGGAGAGTTCCAGTTCTGATAGTGGGGGAGTGAGAAAGCACATGTAAAGCTTGTCACGAGGATCCGGCGGCGCGCTCTTTATTCGCAGTGCCGTCGGCATCCCGCACATACAGCGAAGCGAGGGCGCGGTCGGTGTCCTTGTCTCTATGCGGACCAGGTCGGTGTCCAGTCCTCAACGACAATCTATGAGGGATTATTTGAAGGAAAGTTTGCAAAAAGGTCATATTAGACCCTCAGTTTCTCCTATGGGTGCAGGATTTTTCTTTGTTGAAAAAAAAAGATGGAGGATTCAGACCTTGTATTGATTGATTATTGGTTAAACAAAATTACTATTAAAAATCTGTATTCTTTGCCGTTGATTCCTGACCTGTTCAATCAAGTTCTTGGGGCTCGCTGCTTTACCAAACTCGATCTCAGGGGGGCCTATAATCTCATTCGAATTAAGGAGGGGGATGAGTGGAAAATGGCCTTTAATAATGATATTTTTAGACTATTTTTAGACAATTTATTGGGAAATTCATGATTGTGTATTTGGATGATATTTTGATTTATTCACCTGACTGGGATTCTCACATTACCATATTAGACAGGTACTGGAGGTTCTTCGTGAAAACCAACTATTTGCTAAAGGTGAAAAGTATATCTTTTGGGTACAGTAAATTTTGTTTTTGGGATATATTCTCACACCCCAGTCCTTTAAGATGGATTCAGGGAAGGTGCGGGCTATTCTGGAATGGGTAAGACCCTCCTCCTTAAAGCGTTAGAACGCTTTTTGGGTTTTTCTAATTATTATCAAAATTTTTGTAAAAAAATTCTGTTATAGCCAAACCTCTCACTGACCTAACCAGAAAGGGGGTGGATCTAGTAAATTGGTCACCGGAGGCCATAACAGCTTTTTAAACACTCAAGATATGTTTTGTTAACGCCCCAATATTGGTGCAACCAGACCAAGAAAGGCCTTTTGTAGTTGAGGTCGATGCCTCCGAGGATAGGGTAGGAGCAGTACTCTCTCAGGTGTCATCAACTCTCACTAATTTGAGACCCTGTGCGTTCTTTTCTCATAAGTTCTCTTCCACTGAGAGAAATTATGATATTGGAAACCGAGAGTTACTTGCTAGTAAATGGAGGGGGCTCAACATCGTATTACAGTTCTTACGGATCATAAGAATCTATTGTTTTTGGAATCTGCTAAATGTTTAAATCCCAGACAGGCTAGGTGGGCATTATTCTTTGAACATTTTAACTTTTGCATTACTTTCAGCCAGGAAGTAAAAATATCAAGGCAGATGCCCTATCTCAGAGTTTTTGTGCTTTTCAAACTCCTGATACTCCACCAGAACAGATATTACCAACAGTTGTCATTGTGGCTTCGGTCTCCTCTGACCTGACGACTGAAATAACTGCGGGACAACACATGGCTCAGTTACAATCCACTGCTGTTAAATAATTTGTCCCCGGTCATTTACGTCTCCGACTTTTGGGTGAGTGGTGGTTGTTGACAGATTTAGTAAGATGGTGCATTTTATTCCTCTATCAAAACTGCCCAATGCTAATGTAACACCCCAGAGTTGTGTTACTACACACCTCTACCCCGCTACTATCTTCTAAGAGCCTTTATATTGTCATATAATTTATAATATGTCTTCACAAATGTGCATGTAAAACCATGTTGAACATAATTGTTCTGTAATTTTCCAGGTTTACCAGCTGATGGCAGCAACGCAATGACCAGGTACTAGTCTCAGTTTAGTGAATCTAGGGTGGAATGGATTATTCCAGCTTAGCTCCCCCTCTGTGAGCGAAGTGGGCTGTTCCCACATCCTGCAGCATGGGTGGAGAAGAAAGTTAGAGTCAGTGTAGCCCACCCCCTGCTAAGGGGAGGGTGTGTGTGTAAGGAGATCCCCTGCATAGGAAAGACACCAAGGATCTTGTCTCGGCTGAGACTTGATCATATACCCAGCTGAGCACCAGCAGCCTCAGCTGGATGAAGAACCAAAGACCCACAGACAACCTCCAAAGTTCCAGGAAGAAACCATCCCCTGAGAATCATCTGAGAGTTAAGTCCAGAGACCTAGGAGAAGCCATTCCACCTCAGCTAGTCTGTCCCCATACAGCAAAAGTTACAGAAAAGTGCAGAAGATTAATTCCTGCCACAATTACAGAGCTATAAAGCAGACGACTTATCCTGCAAGCTCACATTTAAAGAGCAGAAACATTCATTTCCTACCAATCATTGCTAAAACCTGCTGGGGCCAGAGACTAAAGCTGTATACTGCTTGGATAGAAGTTATCTTCAGTAAAGAAACATTTGAACTTCATAGGTCATTTCTGCTGCAAAATTCCTCTATTACTCCTACTAACACTACACTCACATTTATTGCAAGTGAGCCAGGCATCCAGCCATACCCAGGTAGGAGACACCGTTGATACAATTGTCATCACCCTATAGAGACATTATAGGCCATTACACCACTCTGGCATTCCTAATCTGGGACATTCGTTATAACACCTCGGAAGAGCCCTGGGGTAGAACCCTGAGCACGCTGCAATTGGCGTCACAAACAAATACAGACTATTATCTACCCGTATCCTGGCCCATTGCATAAGTTGCGTCAGCATGCCCGTTCCTGGCCACTTCACTAAGACCTTTTGCCTCCTTGTTTGTAGATCATGTGGTACGCTTATACAGGATTCCAGAGAATGTGTTTTCAGATAGAGGCATTCAATTCGTCTCAAAGTTTTGGAGGGCTTTTTGTCATAAGTTTAATATCTCTTTTTCTTCTGCCTTTCATCCTGAAACCAACAGTCAAACTGAATGTTTGAATCAATCTCTAGAACAATATTTGAGGTGTTATGTCTCCGACAACCAACATCGGTGGTTGGAATACTTGTCTGTGGCGGAATTTGCCATTAACAATCAGGTGAATTCATCTACTGGGATGTCTCCTTTCTTTTGTAATGTTTGTGTCATGGTCTTACCTCCTTGCTGTTCCCTTCGTTTGACATGTGCTGGCGGCCATCTTGGTTTCTGGGTTTTCTTGTAGCCTCCCACCCTGCGGCTCCTCCTTCCCACTGGGAGGAGCTGGATTCCCAGCTCATATATATAGGAGGTCTGTGGCTTCAGTTCCTTGCTTGGTCCTCCTGTGTTCACATGCTTCCAAGACTGCTGCTGCTTCTGGTTCCTGATCCTGGCCTCGTCTGACTACCCCGTTGGTTCCTGATTCCGGCTTCGTCTGACTACCCCGTTGGTTCCTGATTCCGGCTTCGTCTGACTACCCCGTTGGTTCCTGTTCCTGGCTTCGTCTGACTACCCTTCTGGTTCCTGACCTCTGTCTCCGCAAGACCCTGCTTCGGTTTAGCCATCCGTTCGGACTTTGCTTACGGCTTGCTCTCCAATAAAACCTTCCTATTTTCCACTTATCTCTTGTTGTACGTCTGGTTCATGGTTCCATGACATTAGGACCAAGCCGTGAATTCTGACGGTACAGGGCCACCCTCGCTACCTACGCTGGTTGCCAGACTTGATCAGCAGGATCACCTGTTGGGTCGGTTCGCTGTGGCGTTGCAAACCCTGCTTGAACGCACGGCTCATTTAGCTTCCGTTGCCGATGGGTCGGTTGTCGCTCCTGGGCCCGCTCCTACTGCCGCTCCGGTTGTTGCGCCAGAGTCTACCCTGACACCTGTTGCTGCGCCTGTGGTGTTTCAGGGTATGACCGGTTCTGCCCCCCTTCCACAGCGCTTTGGGGGAGAGCCAACTCAGTGCCGAGGTTTCCTTAACCAGGTGGGCATTTACTTCGAGTTGCTGCCACATGCCTTTCCTACTGAGAGATCAAGGGTGGGCTTCTTGATCTCGCTGCTCTCGGACAAGGCCTTGGCCTGGGCCAGCCCTTTATGGGAGAACAACAATCCGGTGCTTGCCGAGTTTTCCGGTTTTGTTGCTTCTCTTCGGAAGGTATTCGATGTGCCGGCTCGTGCTGCCTCTGCTGCGAAGCTCCTTATGTCCATCAGACAGGGTTCACGATCCGTAGCTGAATACGCCATTGAGTTTCGTACCCTGGCAGCAGAGGTGGGCTGGAATAATGAGGCTCTGGTCGCTGCTTTCTCTCATGGTCTCTCGGATGCCTTGAAGGATGAGGTTGCAGCTAAGGACCTACCAGTGGAGCTCGAGTCTCTTATTTCTTTCCTGATTTTGATTGACACCAGACTCAGGGAGAGACCTTCCTTTAAGGAGAGCCTGCGGAGGTCTCCTAACAGATTGGCGCCTACGTTTGCTGTCCCACCCGTGCCTCCCTCTCCTCCCACGCCTCCTGGGGATGACTTGTCTGGGGGTGAACCCATGCAGCGGGGGTTTGCTCGCCTGTCTGAGGGGGAGAGGGATACTCCGGAGACGCGAGGGCCGATGCATGTACTGTGGTCTCGGTGGGCATTTTCGGTTGGCATGTCCGAACCGTCCGGGAGAACGCTCGCACCTGAGGTCCTGTCGGGGGCAGATCTTGGGTGGAGTCTCCTCGTCCCCGGTTTCCCGTGTTGACAAACCACTGATCACTGTTGTCCTCTCCTGGGTCGGGGGCTCGGTGACGACCCAGGCGTTGGTGGACTCTGGTGCTGGTGGTTTGTTCATTGATAGAGTGTTCGTTGCCGCCAATTCCATTCCTCTGCAGCCTCGAGGTTCCCCACTGGCTCTTGAGGCGATAGACGGCAGACCCCTTCTGCCGCCACACGTGACTCATGAGACCCTTCCAGTGGGGATAGCCATTGGTGCCGTTCACAGAGAGTCGGTCTGTCTCCAGGTTATTTCGTCTCCACACTACTCGGTGGTCTTGGGGTACCCCTGGCTCCAGAAGCATAATCCGACTTTCGATTGGAGATCGGTCGAGATCCTCTCGTGGTCACCGCAGTGTGGGGCTAGTTGCATCCATGGGCCTGTCAAGTTGCTGTGTATTTCCTCGGACTCTCTGTTGCCTCCTGAATACGAAGAGTACCGGGATGTATTCGATAAGGTGCGCGCGGTTGCCCTACCTCCGCACCGCCCATACGATTGTGCCATAGAGTTACAATCCGGTGCCGTTCCTCCTCGTGGCAAAGTCTATCCACTGTCGGTAGCGGAGAATGAGGCCATGGAGGAGTACGTGAGGGAGGCGCTTTCACGCGGACACATTCGCAAATCCTCGTCCCCGGCAGGGGCTGGATTTTTCTTTGTGAAAAAGAAGGGCGGCGAGTTGAGGCCTTGCATCGATTACAGGGGTCTCAATCGCATCACGATCAAGAACGCTTACCCGATACCCTTGATTTCCGAGCTGTTCGATCGCCTCAAAGGGGCCACGGTCTTTACCAAACTCGACCTGAGGGCGGCATATAACCTGGTAAGGATCAAGGCGGGCGATGAGTGGAAGACCGCGTTTAACACCAGGACCGGTCATTATGAATCCTTGGTTATGCCCTTTGGGTTGTGCAATGCGCCCGCAGTCTTCCAGGAATTCATCAACGATGTTTTCCGTGACCTGTTGCAGCAGTGTGTGGTGGTCTATTTGGATGACATCTTGGTATATTCTGCATCCATGGAGGCCCACATTCTGGATGTCAGACGAGTGTTGCAACGCTTACGAGAGAACAAGCTGTTCGGTAAGCTTGAGAAATGCGAATTTCACCGATCCCAGGTAACCTTCTTAGGTTACATCATTTCCGCTGAGGGGTTCTCCATGGATCCTGAGGAAGGTTTCGGCTGTCTTACAGTGGCCCCAGCCCAGTGGGCTTCGTGCCCTGCAGCGCTTTTTGGGCTTCGCCAATTATTATCGGAAGTTCATCAGGGACTTTTCCATGCTAGCCAAGCCTCTCACGGATCTGACCAGGAAGGGCAGTAATCCTCAGGTCTGGCCGCTCGAGGCCATCCGAGCTTTTGAGGCTCTAAAGTCCGCCTTTGTGTCGGCTCCGATTCTGTCGCATCCCAACCCTGGGTTGCCTTTTGTCCTCGAGGTGGACGCGTCTGAGACGGGAGTAGGCGCCCTCCTGTCTCAGCGTAGAACACCAGAGGGTCCTCTGCTTCCTTGTGGGTTTTACTCCCGGAAACTGTCTTCCGCGGAGTGCAACTATCAGATTGGTGACAGGGAGTTATTGGCCATCGTGCAGGCCCTTAAAGAATGGAGGCACTTGCTCGAGGGCTCGGTGGTTCCGGTTCTCATCCTGACGGACCACAAGAATCTGACCTACCTCTCTGAGGCCAAGAGATTGACACCACGTCAGGCCAGATGGGCTCTGTTCTTGTCACGTTTTAATTACGTGGTCTCCTACCTACCCGGCTCCAAGAACATCAGAGCGGATGCCTTATCACGGCAGTACTCCGAGCTGTCCGGGGAGGAGTCGATTCCGACTACGGTCATACCCCCGAATCAGATCCTGGCCGCTATTCGCACCAGCCTGACTTCTCCTCTGGGTGAGCAGATTTTGGCGGCTCAATCTGGTGCTCCCTCTGGGAGACCCAACGGCAGATGTTTTGTGCCTGAGGAGTTGCGCACTCGGTTGTTGCGAACCTACCATAACTCCAAGGCCGCGGGGCACCCTGGAAAGAATCAGCTGTCCTGGGCGGTTTCACGTCTGTTCTGGTGGCCTTCTCTACGTTCCGACATCGCCGCATATGTAGCGGCATGCTCCGTTTGTGCCCAGAGTAAGTCCCCTCGGCACCTTCCGTTGGGCCTTTTGCAACCCATAGCCACCGGGGAGCGTCCATGGTCACACCTGGGGATGGATTTCATTGTGGACCTCCCTGCATCCCGAGGCCATACGGTCATTCTCATGATTGTGGATCGGTTTTCCAAAATGTGCCACTGTGTTCCTCTCAAGAAGTTACCCTCTGCACAAGAGTTGGCCTCGATTTTTGCCAGGGAGGTCTTCCGGTTGCACGGTTTGCCCAAGGAGATTGTGTCGGATCGGGGGAGTCAGTTTGTGTCCAGGTTCTGGCGCGCCTTTTGCTCCCAGTTGGGGATTCATCTCTCTTTCTCCTCGGCCTACCACCCTCAGTCCAATGGGGCCGCAGAACGATCCAATCAGGCCTTGGAGCAATTCCTTCGTTGCTATGTCTCCGATCACCAAGACAATTGGGTTGACCTCCTGCCTTGGGCTGAGTTTGCCAGGAACACGGCGGTGAACTCTTCCTCTGGGACGTCTCCCTTCATGGCCAATTATGGGTTCCAACCTGCCGTGTTACCGGAGGTATTCTCTCCCCAGGATATTCCGGCTGTGGAGGATCACCTTTCCGTCCTACGTGCTTCTTGGGTACAGATCCAGAGGTCCCTTGAGGTCTCTGCGCAGCGCCAGAAACTCCAGGCTGATCGCAGACGAGCGCCCGCTCCTTCCTACCAGGTCGGAGACCGCGTATGGTTGTCCACCCGCAACCTCAACCTTCGAGTGCCCACTCCCAAGCTGGCGCCTCGCTTTGTTGGTCCCTTCCGAGTGCTTCGCAGGGTAAACCCGGTAGCCTATGCCCTTGCGCTTCCTCCTGGCATGCGGATCTCCAACGTGTTTCATGTCTCCCTGTTGAAGCCACTGGTGTGTAATCGTTTCACTTCCTCGATTCCTCGGCCTCGTCCGGTCCAAGTGGGCAATCGTGAGGAGTATGAGGTGAGCAATATCCTGGACTCACGCCTGGTCCGCGGCCGGGTGCAGTTTTTGGTCCATTGGCGTGGTTATGGTCCAGAGGAGCGTTCCTGGGTTCCCTCCGCAGATGTCCATGCTCCTGCTTTGCTCCGAGCCTTCCACGCACGCTTCCCTCAGAAACCGTTTCTTACTCCGCGGAGGAGGGGCCCTTGAGGGGGAGGTACTGTCATGGTCTTACCTCCTTGCTGTTCCTTTCGTTTGACATGTGCTGGCGGCCATCTTGGTTTCTGGGTTTTCTTGTAGCCTCCCACCCTGCGGCTCCTCCTTCCCACTGGGAGGAGCTGGATGCCCAGCTCATATATATAGGAGGTCTGTGGCTTCAGTTCCTTGCTTGGTCCTCCTGTGTTCACATGCTTCCAAGACTGCTGCTGCTTCTGGTTCCTGATCCTGGCCTCGTCTGACTACCCCGTTGGTTCCTGATTCCGGCTTCGTCTGACTACCCCGTTGGTTCCTGATTCCGGCTTCGTCTGACTACCCCGTTGGTTCCTGTTCCTGGCTTCGTCTGACTACCCTTCTGGTTCCTGACCTCTGTCTCCGCAAGACCCTGCTTCGGTTTAGCCATCCGTTCGGACTTTGCTTACAGCTTGCTCTCCAATAAAACCTTCCTATTTTCCACTTATCTCTTGTTGTACGTCTGGTTCATGGTTCCATGACAGTTTGTTTCCATCCGCGATTTAGTTCAGTTTCTCCGTCCTCCTCGCAGGTTCCTGAAGCTGATGTAGTAGTTAAAGAACTGTGCACAGTCTGGGCCCAGGTTCGGTTGAACCTGAAAAAAGCTCAGGAGATTCAAAAAGTTAAGGCTGACAAGAGGCGCTCGCGAGGAGTGGATTTTGGGTTGGGAGATAAAGTGTGGTTGTCTACCAGGAATTTTCACTGCGCTTTATTGGTCCGTAAGAAATCATTGAAATCATTAACCATGTGTCTTTTAAGTTACTGTTGCCTGACTCCTTTCGTATCCATAATGTGTTCCATAAAGCATTACTCAAAAAGTATGTACCACCTGCATCCCCTACTCAGGAATCTCCGGCCAACTAGAATTTGAAATGTCTAGAATCCTTGATGTAAGAAAGGTCCATAATTCATTGCAATATTTGGTTCACTGGAAGGGTTATGGTCCTGAGGAGAAGTCTTGGGTACCAGCTAGCAAGATGCATGCTAAGAGGTTGGTAAAAAAATTTCATTTAGCTCAACCGGAGAAACCCACTCCAGTGATGATGGGTCCGGTGGCCCCTCCTAGAAGGGGGGTACTGTTACGGGGAGACAGCAGCATGCTCTTCACTCGCAGCGCCGCCGGCATCCCGCGCATACAGCGGAGCGAGGACGCGGTCGGCGTTCTCGTCTCCATAGGGACCAGGGGACGGGGAGGACCCGGCCACGCACGCCTCCTAAGTGTGGCCAGTGTCCTCCGTCCCCTAGACAACAAGCAGCAGGGGATCTGAGCGCCGATATTAATGAATCGGCGCTCAGCTGTGTTATGAGCAATCAGAGTCATGTGACGCTGGCCACGTCATGTGACTCACCTGTAGGGGTCATTTAAACAGGCAGCCTGCCAGCCACAGGTTGCCTGTGATTGGTATTGCTAACCTCACAAGCATTGTGTATATCGTGTACTCTGACCTCGGCACTGTGTTTGACCTCGACCTTGTGACCTCTTTGAATTTGACGTGACCTCTCGGCTTCTAACTCCGGATTGTGTTTTGACCTCATTATTGTATTTCTCCCTGTGTACCTGCATTACTTCCTGGCTTTGACTTTGGCTTGCCTGTCTCTGTTACGGTATTCCTCTTACCTTCTTAGGCCCCTGCACATATCTAAGCGAGGGACTTCCGCCAAGTTGTACGCCATTGGTTAGAACGGGCCCTGCAAGTAGGCAGGGACAGAGGTGGGGTGGAGTTTAGGGCAGTACTTATTGCTCCCCTCTGTCGTGACAGAGCTCCTAGGAACCATATATATTCCTCTGTGAGACCAACATTCCAGAGAGATCATCAAAATCAAGAGCACAGCTTCAAGAAAGCATCAGTGCAACAAGACAGAGAGGGATCAGTGAAACACAGCTTTACAGACACTGCTGCAAGGTGAGGGACAACAGCTCAGACACCAACACCTACTTAAACCATCTCTAGGCCACACACACATTAAGCCTGTGCTACATTAGACACCCAAATCCATAATACCAGCTTATTGCCACCATACCTCCTCATCTGGTGCCAGAGTAACTGCACTTTGTACCTTATAATGCTGGATGTGCCACAAGTTATATTTAGCATTAACTGAAGAGAGACTTTTATATGTTTACTTCTGACCTGATTATTTAGTTTACCGTTTCATTGCACTGAACCCCAGGGATGATGGCCTGAGGGAGTACACGGTGAGACAACACCTCATCAGGGCCACTACCACTCCCATCCTCTTCACCGGCTCCTGTGTGGGATTTCATTACTAAGATGTAGGGGGGGAATTTACTGTGACATTCCCAGCACGCGCCACAGAATAAACATTGTTGCAGTTACTGGGTGTTCCTAGGAGATGTTTCAGTCGGATCTAATATTAAATATTACATCTCCTTTTAATACTTACTTTTGTGAACAGTGATAGGGACGTCTTTACAGCAGCTTTCTAATATATAGGAATCCTTGTCTTCAAGCAGGACTATGAGCTGTTTTACAACACAATAGGGAGATTTATCAAACTGGTGTAAAGTAGAACTAGCTTAGTTGCCCATAGCAACCAATCCGATTCCACCTTTTATTTTCCAAAGGAGCTGTAAAAAATGAAATGTGGAATCTGATTGACTCTACTTTACACCGGTTTACACCAGTCTGATAAATGTCCCCCAATGTGTCCATAATAAAAACACTGCTTCATTTGATTATCTATATAAGGCAGTTGCAAGAATGCATTGTAGTCCTGTAGCTATTGGGCCATGTACACTATGGGTCTGTACAACCTCGAAGTTGTATTTAGTCATAATAAAGCAACCACAGAAGTCTACAGGCCTCTACTGTACCGCCATATGCATCATATTTTATATGGAAGCATATAGAGGTTAATAGTGTTTGATTCTGTATATATGGAATAAAGGTAGTGGTTACTGTTCAAGATGGTAACATAACTGCAGGCGCCCAGGGTGCATAAGTCAATAGCAGAGTGATTAGTACCATGGCTCATTTACATTTAACTAGGGCTACTATGTGACTGTATTGCAGAGGGACACTTTTTTTAAAACTTTTTTTTAAAAGAAGGGTTGAGAATGGCATGGAGGGAGAGTGTGTATTTTATCAAAAAGTAAAAAAATTAAAAAAAACTATTTGTTTACATTTTTCTAAAGCAAATTTATAGCTATGTCTATGTGGCTTCTAATGCAGTATAACACAACCAGCAAGATCACATGTGAAAGTCCAGCTCACCGATGTGTAACCTGAAGAGGCATGTGAGGTCATTTATTAAGACCAGTGTTTTAAAACTCCGGTCTTAATAACCCCAATATCTGTCGGTAGACCGAAGTTATGAAGAGGTGTTGGCCTCTACATAACTTTGACGCGTCTAGCACCAGCCTAAATGTAAGACAGCTTCCTAGCTGTCTTACATTTAGACCATTTTCTACGTCTAAAACAGACTATAAGACAAACTTGACTATAAGACACAGTCAGGGCTCAAACAACAGAAAATGAAAGAGGCACCACTTCAGTATTATACACTGTAAGGCATAAGTAGTACACTATATTATAGAACCAATCAGAAGATCGTCTCCAAGATAAAAAAATACACCTTTTCCCATTGATAAAATGCTTTTAAATGGTAAAAAGTTGCAAAAAATAACCCCCACACACATATTTGGTATTGCTGCATCTGTAATGATGCACACTACACAATTATCATGCAATTTATTCAGCACAGTGAATTCCATAAAAACAAATAAATGAAGGTTAGAATTGTGTTTTTTGCTTATTCGCCAGCAAAAAAAGGAATTAAAAAGTGATCACAGAAAGAAAAATAAAAAAGTTATGTTTTTGCACCAATGCAAAAACCTTTTTTATTGCAAAAAAGGAATTTTATTGTGCAAAAGTAGTAAAACCTAAAAAACGGTTTTCGTATCGCTGTAATGTACTAACCCAGAGAATAAATTTATCATGTTATTTATGCCGAAAAAATGAACCCTACAAAATGTTGCTCACCCCCTAAAAGAGAGTTAATAAAAAACAGTGTCTTTAAAACCTACTACTTTTTCCACAGTAAACAAACCCTCGTATGGCTACATTTAGGGGCTTAACTTCCATAGCAGACCATGCAACTGCTATGGGACCCAGGGCAAGAGGGGGCCCAGTTGGGATTATCTCCTCTACTACTGGGGGTGAAAACTTGGTCAGGACTGTACCCTCTAAACAAACAACTTTTAACAAATGAGGCAGTGAAAAAATGGCCCAAGGGTCATTGAAAGGGGTTTGGGCAGAAACCCTTTTGTCTTGAGTTGGGGGCTGGTTTGATACTTGCTATGGGGCCCTTACTTCTCTATGTGCACCACTGGCTAAATTGATGAAAAAAAAAATAAATAAGTTAAAGCTCTTGGAATGTGACACTGAAAAAAATAAAAATAAATTGCTTAGACAGTAAGGACCAAAACAAGCTAGTCAATAAGGAGTTAAGGAAGCAGTTAAGGAGGCCTGGCACTGCAGAGCCCTCCTGCAGTTTTAAAGATGTAGGCACGTTTTAGCAAGACTTTTTTCTTGCCAAAAAGTATGTCTCATATTCCAATAAATAAAGTATTTTCGTCTGCAATACAGACAAGAATAGGACATGTTCTATCATTTGTAGAATGGCTGCACAGATCCACAAAAAATTTAAAAAATATGAATGTTTGCATGGTCCCATAGAAATGAATGGTTTAGTGTGCTATCAGTATAAATTGTGGATAGCAGAAGAAATCCAGGCCAGTATAACACGGTCCGTGTTTCACGGACGTGTGCATGAGGCTTAAACGGAACCTGTCATGTGGATATTTGATTATAATCTAACTAATTATATACAATCATTAACTACTAAAAAGTACCTTAGATGTATTCACTTACTGGTATGACAGATGGTTACCTCATAATATACACACAAAGATGCTGCATGCTGCATGCTAATGAGCTGATTTGAGTCCAGCGTGATGTCATTAAGTCCAGCGTATATTTAATTCCGAGATATAGCCACTCCCCTGCCCACCTGCTGCTGATTCATATGGAAAATAACTGTCAATCAGCAGCAGGTAGGCGGGGAGAGTCAGGAGCTCATGAATATTCATGACTCATCATTATCAGCTGGAGCTTTTCAATACAAGATGTTGGCAAATTGACTGGGTCAATTAAAGAAAGTGACCCAGCATTTTGCTAAGAGAATCAGTCACTTATTTATGTTGCCCTTAGTTAGGACACCATAAAACTGGTGACAGGTTCCCTTTAAGAGACAACTTCACTGATGACTTGAGTAGTTTATCTACAACGTGCAGCAGGGATTCCACTACAATTGTGGTGTGCCAGCCTCCAGAGAAGCCCTCGATGGTGGATGTTTGGCAGGGTGCAAGGCAGGAGGACAGTTGCAAGGGGCCTGCAGAAAGTAGAGACAGGCTTGCTTGGTTAGCACAAATAAAGTTGCTGATTACTGAATAGTAGTAATAATAAGTATTTCACAAGGCAGTAGTTCTCCAGAAGGCTCTGTATTAGGGCTTGGTAGTACAATGTTCCCCTCTAAGTCTCTCTAGATATCTCATGCAATCTTTCCAAACCCTGAATATACTTTCTGCAGTTTCCCATTATGGAATACAGTCCTTCAAAGGATGGCCAGTCCGTCCCAGAAGTGTGGCAGGCATCAGAAGCAATTAGCCTTATCCACAAGCAGTATTATATTGCCATAGTCTATTGCCATAAACATGTGTTTACGTTACTGTCTTAGTCCAGCACAGCCTTTTTAAATGGTCCTCAAGCTTCTCTCAATATTCAATACTTCTTTCTCTCAGAGCTAGGTCTTAATAAAGGTACTCTCTCTCTCTCTCTCTCTCTCTCTCTCTCACAGCTTTTTATCTTCAGAAATTGTATTTTCTTGGAGAACAGCACACCAAAGCAGTGTTTTTGCTGTAGCTTGATCTGCTTGTAACTTTCTAATGCCAGCCAGGTGATAATAGGACAAGTCTATACCCTGGCAAATGTAACTAAGACTGCCAGATTAACAGTTTCTTCCCATACATAGCCTTTTGGTCTTCACAGTGAATAAACCACAATCAGCATCCCAGTAGACATTTTAAAGCGTTGAACCTATTAACCCATTAGTAGTGAATCACAGTATTAACTGGGTCACTATACAATATTTTTACTGTATACAGAAGCTCATCATCATCTATATCAGATTGGTGTAGTTCAAAACCTCACATCCCCACGTTTTGGGCAGCGGCATTGCCAGAAACTCATTGCCGGAAACTATACAGTGGATCGAGCCGAAAGCACGAGGTTCCATCTACTGTGTAGTGGCCTTGTCAGGATACTGCAGCTCATCACTAATCCAAATGAATGGGGGCAGAGCTACAGTATGCAGGTGCCAGAAGCGTGGACAGAGCCTTCCATTCACTGTACAGTTGCCGGTGTCTGCCCAAAACAGCTGATTGGTGGGGGTGTTGGACACTCACCGATCTGATATTGATGACCTAACCAGAGAGTAGGTCATTAGTATCTAAGTACAGGAAGACTCCTTTAATCTTTGCTCTATGTCCCCCTCACCTCTGTGTTTGCCCCTCAATAAGGGTAGCAATAAAATGTGGATGAAACACATTTTTATTTTACCAAAAGTATATCCACGCTTTAATAATAGAATAGAATATCAAATATTGTATCAAAGATTTTATTCAAACCAGGATACAAGGTTTACCCTTATTTCCCAATATCAGGAGATATCTTTATGTATTTTTTTCCTTTTAATTGAAAATACATTCTTTACGATCAGTCGTCATCACACATACTTTATACTGCGACACAAAACAGGCCAAGAGGCAGCACACAATAAATATTAACATTCAGCATACATAGCATGACAACATGACATACAGCACAGGCTAACCTATACTATACATCATACCACATTCAGACAGTGATAAGGGATGGGGAGTGAAAAAAAGGGGGTAAGGAGGGGAAACAACGTGTCCAAAACTTTACTGCAAGAAATAGGGATAGGGGAGAATGGGAAGGAGAGGTCTGTTAATTCTCTTCTTCATCACATGTGGACTGTCCAAGATGAAAAAAAGTCTCTATCCAGGCTGTGGATCTGCCTCCAGCAGTTCACGGTGGATATACTTTCCTTTCTCAAAATGAGGTGATTCCTGGCAAGCATCCTTAAAACACTTCATAAGGCAATGGGCCTTCTGGATTGTCCCAACAGTATGTATCCCAGGGAATAGTCCATAGAGCACCAATATGTATGCTAGGCTGTTTCTGGGATTCTTTGACTTCATGTCCCTGGCATCCAACAGACCATGCGCAAAGGGGCAGTTCCAAAGCAGGTGCAAAGATGTTTCATTTGTGGGCATGTATGTGCAGCGAGCACCAGAGGATGGGAGTGGTAGTGGTCCTGATGAAGTGTTGTGTCACTATGTACTCCCTCAGGCCATTGCTCCCTGGAGTGCAGTAGAAATGTAGTATTGAAGAATGAGGACAGAATTAAATGTATAACAAGGTCTTGTTTTACTAAGTGCAATGTGAATCTTCAAATACATTCAATAGCAGTATATTTTGGGTACAATCTTCTGGCACCAGTAAGGATTATGGAGGCAGGTTGGACGGCTGCAAATTAGCACTTCGGTAGTACTGGCCTAGTAATTTTTTATGGGTTATGGGTGTCTTAGTTATAATCCCTAACCTCACAGCAGTGTCTTCAACTGCTGGATGGAGCTTTTCACTCTGCTGTCTTTCTTCTCAAGGAGTCACTTGAAGATTTGATATAGCTGATCTCTCTGGAGAACAATTTAAAGGAGCAGGAGCTCCTCTCCCTTCTCTGTCTGGACAGGAGCTCTCACTGGCAGGAAACAAGACCGCCCAACTCCTACCAAAAGGGAAGGGACAGGGTGGTTAACCCTGTTCCTGTCAACCTTAGCTAACCATTACTTACTGGTACCAATGGCCATAACATGCTGTATATAATACATAACTATTTTCAATTGTAGTACCCCCAGGTCTGGGTTACAGCACACGAATGACCTGAGGGCCAGGCCCTCTTACACGTCCTTGTGTCCGTTAATCAATCTGTCATACTGTATCTTGGGCTTTCAGGCCCTCCACTTGATGCTTCATCAGAAACCAGGTGACGTCTCCATAGAACCAGGGAGCATGACAGCAAGGGAAGGAGTTCCACTGGTCCAAGCCAATCCCCATTGGGGAAGGAGAAAGAATTGGGACAAGGGCTTGCCCGCAGAGCAATTTGCAGAGTACATCAAACACAATCATATATACTACAGACATTCTCAGTAGAGTGGGGATGTAAGGAATGCCCTTTCCACCGTATGAGGCTAGGATCTCCAAATGAAGAGAGAGGCCCATACCTGTGCAGTGTATTGGAGCACAGGGAGAACTTTGTTACACCAGATGAGTGCTTTGCCCTCAATGGTGAGCCGTCTGTCAATTGCAAGCCTTGAGGTTCATACCTTCCTTTCCAAACCAGACATCCAGAATTTTGATGAAGTCCCTGGTTAAACCCAATAATTTACCTTCTATAAATATATTTATTAATGATCTTGTAGAAGGCTTGCACAGTAAAATATCAATTTTTGTAGATAACACTAAACTGTGTAAAGTAATTAACACTGAAGAGGACAGTATACTATTACAGATGGATCTGGATACGTTAGACGCTTGGGCAGAGAGGTGGCAGATGAGGTTTAACATTGACAAATGTAAGGTTATGCACATGGGAAGGAATAATGCAAGTCACCAGTACATACTAAATGATAAAACACTCGGTAACACTGACATGGAAAAGGACATGGAATTTTAGTGAACAACAAACTAAGCTGTAAATACCAGTGTCAGGCAGCTGCTGCCAAGGTCAATTAGATAATGGGTTGCATCAAAGGGGGCATAGATGCCGGTTATGAGAACATAGTCCTACCACTTTACAAATCACTAGTCAGACAATACATGGAGTACTGTGTACTGTTCTGGGCTCCTGTGAACAAAGCAGACATAGCAGAGATGGAGAAGGTTCAGAGGAGGCCAACTAAAGTAATAACTGGAATGGGGCAACTACAGTACCCTGAAAGATTATCAAAATTAGGGTTATTCACTTTAGAAAAAAAAGACGGCTGAGGGGAGATCTAATTACTATGTATGAAAATATCAGGGGGCAATACAGATATCTCTCCCATCATCCATTTATCCCCAGGACTGTGACGAGGGGACATCTGGAGGAAAGAAGGTTTGTACACAAACATAGAAGAGGATTCTTTACGGTAAGAGCAGTGAGACTATGGAACTCTCTGCCTGAGGAGGTGGTGATGGTGAGTACAATAAAAGAATTCAAGAGGGGCTTGGATGATTTTCCGGAGTGTAGTAATATTACAGGTTATAGCTAGTAGAGAGGGGTTGTTGATCCAGGGAGTTATTCTGATTGCCTTATTGGAGTCGGGAAGGAATTTCCCCCCCCCCCTTAAGTGGGGAAAATTGGCTTGCACCTCACAGTTGTTTTGTTTGCCTTCCTCTGGATCAACTTGCACGATAACAGGCCGAACATCTTATGTCCTATTAACCTGTTTATGTGATGTGTTCCTTGGCCTTTTTCATTGCCCTTAGAATCGAGGAGCTGGTGTCTCAATCATGCCTCCAGCCGGGTGGTTTACTTGTTGGCGTTGTAGTCCTTAGTGATTCCTTCCTCCGTATTTTTATTCGAAGCTTAATAACGCTTTATCGCTGGGTGCTTGGCTAGGGCCCAGTGTGCCCCTACGAAGCCGTGTCAGATTTGTTGGCGTCGCGCGGCCAGGGTTCCCCCCTTTTACTTCATTCCGACGGCTCACAACTCACACGTTTTCAGTTTCGCTTGGTTTTCCACCGTTGCCTTATGGCCTTAGGCCTCCCCACCTCTGAATTTGGGACTCATTCCTTCCACATAGGGGCAGCTACGGAAGCAGCCAGAGTGGGTCTCTCGGAGTCTGAAGTCCAACGTATTGTCAGGTGGAGGTCAGCATGTTTTGCCTCATATGTTTGTCCCCACTTATTAACCACCTAACTGGGAAAAGTAGCTAACTGGAGGGGGGAGGGCTGCTTCAGATGCTGCTATCTCCTGAATAGTAGCAGCTAGAAACATGCAACTGGTCTTGTTTGAAAGCTGGCAGTCCAAGAAACAGAGGAGAAATTACTGTTAGAAATCGAGTCAGGAATAATTGCGAGTAAAACCTGTTTTTACTTTCACTTTCAGCTGCATTCACAGTATGCCGATTTCTATCAGTGATATCTTCTCCTGTACTGAACATATTGCTGTCATTCTGGTATTGGCTGAAAGCTTGGACTGTCAGCTTTCAAACAAGAACAGTCAGGAGATATCACAATATATAATATAATATATAACTACTTTTCCCTCTGCTGAAGCTGGACTAGGGCAAAACAGTTAGGAGGTTAATTAGATTTTTATTTTCAGATGCTATCCAGCCCACCATCTGCTTCCTCGACCATTCCTATATATTTTGGACGGGCCAGCGATCCCAATATTAGCCGGGGGGGAGGCGCAGTCTTGGCTTTCGGAATGTCCAAGTCACATGGTGAGGTGTCTGGGGCTTACGCTGGTCCCAATTCCTGCCTGAAGCGATTGAGCTAAGTAGAGCTCTCCGGTCGTTTTAGTCATACATGCCGGGGGTAACGACCTCTGCCTGCTAAAATTGATGGAGCTCATCACCTTTTTTCAGGAGGTCATCATAATCTGGTCTGAAATTATTCCTAGGGTGACTTGGCAAGGAGCTAGTGATGCGCATGCTATAGAAAGGGGTAAGAGGACAGTCAATGCGCGTATCGCGCGTTTTGTACGATCCAGGGCTGGAGTGGTAGTGCAACACTGGCAGCTGGAAGGCGATAACCTGCGACTGATGAGGCCGGACAGTGTCCACCTCAACGACATCGGCCTGGATATTTTTCGCTGTAGCTGGCGAGATGGGGTAGAGCAGGCTTTGTTCTTGTTGGGTGGGGGTCGGAGTGCTGTGTAGAGGTACATGGGTTCCTCTGTGGAGGTCGGTTGAGTCAATTTAAGAGGGAGAAGAAGGCGGACTTGGCCACAGATAAATTCAGTGGGGAATACTGCTTATTTATACTCCAAGTCACTGTTTAGTATTAGAAGAGTTGGATGGTTGAAAAAAAAATATCAATAAAGCTGTGACCGCTTCTGTAATTTGCCCACTGGCTCCTGTTACTATCCATACTGTACAGGTAGGTTTAGCGTTAGGTCCCGTGCCACTTGAGAAACCTTGGCGTGGTGCGCAGGCTCAGGTATGTCCTTAATATAAGGATATACTGGCTAAAGTCTCATTTTTAACATCAGTGTGAGGGTTTAGTCAGATGCTACAGTTTGCATCCACCACAGTAGTGCACCTATTCTTGTAACTATTTGTTCTATATATCATTCCACATCCACACATTTTACCATCTGGTGTAGGATGTCTCTGTGGCACTTGTGGTCTGCTGTGGGCATCCTCCACTGTATGCATTTTTTGCTGGGGATCGCCCTTAGCAACAGACCACAAGCGCAGTATCTGCTCCCCCGAGCATAAATGCACAACTGCATTTGGGGATGAGCATTTCCTGCCTTTTGAGACCATGTATTTTTGTCATTTAAATCGTATATTTATATGTGGAGGTGTATAAACTCCAATCTAAATGCGCCTTGATTACCATCCATAAGCAGCATTTAGGTGCACCTGTGAGGGCTGCAATATATCAGCCAGCCATGGGTGGGACTCTAAGCCTCCTCCCTCCTCCCATTGTATGTGTGGTTAGTCACACTGGAGAAAACTGGGAGCTGTTTGCTGGGAGTTGGACCTTACCCTGCTGTAATTTGCCCACTGGCTCCTGGTACTGCCCATATTTAGCATTAGGTCCCGTGCCACTTGAGAAACCTTGGCGTGATGCGCGGGCTCAGGTATGTCCTTAATATAAGTCTCAGTTTTAACATCAGTGTGAGGGTTTAGTCAGATATTACTGTTTGCATCCACCACAGTAGTGCACCTATTCTTGTAACTATTTATTCAATAAACAGATTTACTAAATAAAATATGTGGGTCTTTGGATGCAGTGATCCAAAAACATTTTTTAAAGAGGGTCTTTATACAAAAGTAGTAATACTTAAAAGAAGCTATATGTATTTGCCATCACTGTAATCGTACTGACCCAGAGCATAAAGTTATCATGTTGTGTATGCTGGAAAATAAACGCAGAAAAATTTATAACATAAAAACTCAGTTGCAGCATTGTTGTTTTTTCTCACACTAGCCCCCCCCCCCTTTCCCCCCCGAAAGAGTTAATAAAAGTTATGTGTACTCCAATATGTTGCTATTAAAAGCTACAACTTGTTCCACAAAAAAAAACAAGTCCTCATATGGCTACATTGATGTGAAAAAAGTTATGGGTTTTGAAATGTCAAGATAATAAATTGAAGAAAAAAAATTGCTTGGTCACTAAGGCCCAAAATGCATACAGGGAGAAGGGGTTAATAGCATTGGGGCAACCTGCTTGTTGTTTTTGTTTGTTCTGCCTCTGATACTATGGGGCTACTTGGCTATGAAGGTATATGCAGTTGCACCTTTTTGCAGATGGGTCGGACACAACGCTTTGGCTTTTATCCATTAATTTAAATGTGTTTATTCACATATCCTTATTTTTCCACTGACAATGGGCATGTGGAATATTAATGATGGACTAAGAGAGAAAAAAAGAGACACATGGACCAAGAATGGACGTCACAGATGAAACACTAATCGTCTTGTCACAGAAATCACTGCAGACATGGACATATGAATAAGGCTGTATGTGAAAGAAATCCAGAATAACCATTTGCAGTTGTAAAGTTTTACAGAAATTCTCTCAACCCTTTAAAATAAAAAAAATCCTCAGATACAGGAATGACAGTAACAGAGTCCTGGAAACTGTGTGGTGCCTATTCACTGCTATGGGAGATATGGATATAGCGGAGCAGTTACTGCTCACCCTTTCCAGAACTCCATCCACCCGGACTGCCTCTTACAGTGGGTTAGGCTAAAATGGGTGCACTAGGTAAAAACAGGCCTTTCAGGGGTTAAAATAATTTATATAAACCTCATCCACTTGCACGTGTGAGACACTTGCTTGAATGCAGAAGGTCCTGTGCTCCAGCATGATGATGTCATCATGCTGAGAGCGCAGGTCCTGCTGCATTCAATAAGGAGTGAGTGTGCAACACGCCAGACCTGCAGGGTATGACGAAGTGAGGTCACAGTTATGGGCAATCGAGGGTACTCACTATATTTGAAGAGCCCTGGGCAGGCGCGTGGCAGAGAAGGAGAGGTGGACACAGTTCCTCTGGGGCACGCTCTGTAGATAGGGACCAGGCCTGATGGTAGTTGAGGTGCCCTGGATGTTACAGGTATTTTGTGTGCCTGGGGCAAGGTCCCTGTGGTATTCGTGACGCCAGTGCCTTTGGCCGGTGGCACGCCGGTTGGTGGTTGGAAAGATAACGGTACACAAGTATGCAGTGAACCAAACATAAACTTTACTGGACAATCCAACTTTGTACAGCAGGGAGTAGTATAGTCTTCAGATTACAGTTCCACAAAAGGGGCTTATTCACAAGTATGGCAGGCAATAGACATGCAAGTTACACTGAGGGTAAATTCCACAAGCACTCCGCAGCAGGTTGCACTTTTACACTGTCCTTTATAGAACTCCTACTCTGGCTTGATAATTCCCAAGGCCCGGATGCCTAAAAGGGTGGCTTATATCCTTGGTTACTTCCTTCCTCAGGTATTATGCTGCTTGCAATGGTTCCTAAGTTCCTCTGCCTATCAGGGGCACGTGGCTTACCCTGGGACGCCTCCTCCTATCAGGTGGATAACTGTCGGTTTCTCCCAGGAGGTTGAGTCCTGCAACTGGGGTATCTCTTCAGAGCTAACTTAGGCTCTCTTGTTCTTCAGGCAGGCTGGAGCTTCTCAACAGCCTCCTGGACATCACTAGCAGCCAGGGCTATCCAGCTGCATGTCAGGAGCAGGCTTACTGGCCTCTGTCTTCTCAGACTCCTGACTCTGCACTAACTCTCCCTGTCTGGGCCTGGACATTTATACTAGGGGCTCCCTATCTCCCTCTAGTGTCTGGGATGTCTAACTACACCCAACTAGGCCTGCTGCTGCATTAGACAGGGGTACATTGCATATAACAACACATTAAAACATACATTAAATGCAGAATTAAATATGACATTTCTGTTCCTTGTGAGTAGGAGTAACGCGCACACCAATTGACCCTTGTGTAGTGCCCACCCATACCTAGTGGGACACTACATACCCCCACGCTATAACGTTGCCCGTCCTCGGCGCAACATGGAGGGTCCCTGCACAGCTGGATACTGCACCTGTAAGGTGGACGATAAAGCAAAGCAGGAAAACACATCTACATTTGCAAAATATACATTATATGTATACATATATTAGGCAGTTCCACTGGAATAGGAGCAAGTAATGGTGAAAAGGGGCGTCGTTCTCTTCTCTCAGGATAAAACAATGGGAACAGGGGCGCTGACCTGGCACAGCGTGTCAATAAACCAGGATAGTCCATATAATACTTTTTAAGTGCAAATTGTCCATGATAGAACAGTTGTAGTCCATGGAAAATGTAAACATTAAATAACAGTTCTTTGGAGGCTCAAAGCATTTAAAATGAGTCCGTACCCTGGTTCTTTTCTTTTCGTTCATTCCACAGCTAAGTAGAGATATAAGACCTTTAGGAATCATAGCAAGAATCACAGAGGCTCGCACGGGGTGGAGTCCATCTCTGGGCACAATACTTTAAAATAATAGCAAAATCTCAGAGGCTCATGTGTATTTGAGTCTATCCCTGGGCCCAATTCTTTTAAATTCCAGTTGCATAATAAAATAACAGCACATAAAATAGTCCACATTATTCAAATGGCATACATATATAAATAAGTGCTGTAGTACCCTTAATCAACCTGAAAAGGGGGTTAAAGGGTTAAAAGGTGCAACATGAAAACAGGCACAACTGGGTTTTCACTCTGAGAAAGCAGGCAGGAGGTCCTGTAAACAAGATGGCCTTGCTGCACGTGGTACTTCAGTGGCTTGCCGCCTCCACTGAGCCGTGGGTAACTGGCAGCAGCAACAGAGGGCCAAAACAACAAAGGACTCCTGTCCTGAAAGAGTTAAGTCTTCTTTAGGATCCCTTGGCAAATCAAATCAAACATCAAGGGCCTAGCAGGCCAATTCACAGGGGCATGTCATATCCACTTTGCATTTCAGTGGTGCTCCCTGGCTCCATTTGTACATTGGGCCTGTATTGCGATTCAACAGATGGATGTGCCCACAACACCGTATTGGGGGGCAACTGTAACACAAATGGACCCCTAATAGGTATAGGCCCCATAGGCCTAGGGGTTATCACAGTCGCTGACCTCACCGGAGCAGGCATAACAATCGTAGGCTGCTGCACTGGCCTGGGTACCGCTGCTGCAAGCGGTCCGGTGGGTTCTTGGACGACTGGCTCTGTGCGCCGGTGCACAGCATAAGAGGATCCCACCGCAGGTGCCGGTACTAAGGAGGGACGACTGGCAGGGACAGGTACTCTCACCTTTGGCCCGGAGACGTCCGGGTCCTTACGTTGTAGGCCAGGTGGAGTCCGGATCCTGGCGGTGGCAAGCTGGCGTAGCTCCCGCAGTTTCAGCTCCAGCCGCACGATCTGGTCGTCCAGGCTTTCGGAGTCGGGATCGCTGGTCTCCGCTGTCGTTGTCGGCACTTGGGCGGTGGGTGGTTCGTCCTGCGCAGCCGCTGCAGGCTCAGGCGAGGCGTCCGCTTTCCTCCCTCTGCGGATATTCTCCAGGGCAGCTTTGAATCTCTCTGCATCCTGAAGCTCACGGATAGTTTTCTCCCTGCGAGGCAACTCAGGTGAGGGCCATGGGCTAACCCTCTTCTCTACCACTGTCGGCTGCCAGAACACATTTGGGCCAATGAAAGAGCCCCGTTCTTGGAAGGCGTGATGGGCCGGTCCTGGAGAGCATTCAGATTCACGCTCGCAGCCAGGGTTGTCCTCCGGAGAGCGCACAGACTCACGCTCGCAGCCAGAGTAGTCCTCATCAAAGTCCCAGTCCTCTGTCTTCTTCTTAGGACGGGACACGGCAGTGGCGTAGGGGCCTCGCAGGCCCTCAGCAGGGGTAAATTCAACCTCCTCTCCCTCGCGGAGGTTGTGTAGACGTTCTGGGAGGTAACTCCGCTTGACGGACCTCCTGTTGACATATAAATCTCGTCCAGTCAGGTAGTCTTTTATAAAACCGAAGCCTCGGTCCTTGTCAAAGGCCACAACCAACCCCATCCTCCTTTCCAGGCGGGGTTGTGTGTCAGTGTGGCACTCGTGAACGGTCTTTGCCAGTTCTTCGTAGTAAATCTTAGTTTTAGTCGTCTTCTTAATTGCGGCCTCCCGGATCTCTGCCATCAATGCGGACCACTTGAACGAGGGCTGGAAGAAGTCTCTCCAGGAGCCATAATAGGTCTCCGGTTGCGTCCTCGGTGGCGGGCAGGCGGGTCTCTCCGGTCCCGGAGAGTAGGCCGGTGGAGCGTCCTCTCGCTCAACACCAGTCATATTCATGTTTAATAAGTCAGGCGCGGACATATCATCAGGAAAGTCCTCACTACTCAGCATGCTCGATCCTTCTCTGGAGAGCGACAGGGTGGCGCCAATAAGTTCAGACAGATCCTCCCATTGCACTGGGAGGCCGCCCCCCAGGTACTCCAGTATTGGGGAGGCGGAGTCCATCACAGCAGACATGCAAATGTCCAGACAGGGCGGTGGCGCCAGCATACAGCCTTCCCGCACTTTTAGCAGAAGGCGCCAATTTTTACCGCCAATTTATGATGAAGATGACGCAGCAAACAATTTCAAGCAAGCTCAGCGGCCATCTTTGAGCAAAATAGCTGTCTATTCATTGACAGCAAGCGGTGGCTTAAATAAGCAGAAAACAGTCCATACAATGCAATCTTCACACCGCAAATATTACAGTTCACTTTGGCCCAGCAATTTTCAATAAAACAATTGGGGCATGTCACTTTAAGATAACTTTCAGCACACAGTTTTTAAATCCGCTATGGCGCAGGAATATTCAGATCCTGTTCGTGACGCCAATTTATGCAACACGCCAGACCTGCAGGGTATGACGAAGTGAGGTCACAGTTATGGGCAATCGAGGGTACTCACTATATTTGAAGAGCCCTGGGCAGGCGCGTGGCAGTGAAGGAGAGGTGGACACAGTTCCTCTGGGGCACGCTCTGTAGATAGGGACCAGGCCTGATGGTAGTTGAGGTGCCCTGGATGTTACAGGTATTTTGTGTGCCTGGGGCAAGGTCCCTGTGGTATTCGAGACGCCAGTGCCTTTGGCCGGTGGCACGCCGGTTGGTGGTTGGAAAGATAACGGTACACAAGTATGCAGTGAACCAAACATAAACTTTACTGGACAATCCAACTTTGTACAGCAGGGAGTAGTATAGTCTTCAGATTACAGTTCCACAAAAGGGGCTTATTCACAAGTATGGCAGGCAATAGACATGCAAGTTACACTGAGGGTAAATTCCACAAGCACTCCGCAGCAGGTTGCACTTTTACACTGTCCTTTATAGAACTCCTACTCTGGCTTGATAATTCCCAAGGCCCGGATGCCTAAAAGGGTGGCTTATATCCTTGGTTACTTCCTTCCTCAGGTATTATGCTGCTTGCAATGGTTCCTAAGTTCCTCTGCCTATCAGGGGCACGTGGCTTACCCTGGGACGCCTCCTCCTATCAGGTGGATAACTGTCGGTTTCTCCCAGGAGGTTGAGTCCTGCAACTGGGGTATCTCTTCAGAGCTAACTTAGGCTCTCTTGTTCTTCAGGCAGGCTGGAGCTTCTCAACAGCCTCCTGGACATCACTAGCAGCCAGGGCTATCCAGCTGCATGTCAGGAGCAGGCTTACTGGCCTCTGTCTTCTCAGACTCCTGACTCTGCACTAACTCTCCCTGTCTGGGCCTGGACATTTATACTAGGGGCTCCCTATCTCCCTCTAGTGTCTGGGATGTCTAACTACACCCAACTAGGCCTGCTGCTGCATTAGACAGGGGTACATTGCATATAACAACACATTAAAACATACATTAAATGCAGAATTAAATATGACATTTCTGTTCCTTGTGAGTAGGAGTAACGCGCACACCAATTGACCCTTGTGTAGTGCCCACCCATACCTAGTGGGACACTACAAGTGTTCCATGCAGCAAGTGGATGAGGTGAGTATTTTCTTTTTACACAAACTGGGAGACACTAATGGGGGCATTAATGATACTGGAGGGTACTAAGGGGGCATTAATCATAATGGAGGAATTAATACTGAGGGTCACTAATACAGCATTAATAATACTAGGGGGAGGCAATAATCAGGGGTGTACCTATCCTTTCTGCTGCCTGAGGTGAAAACTGAAACGGAGCCCCAACTCCCCAATGACAATTTCTTAACCTAACGCCTTCCCCCCAGTCCTACTGTTAAAGACATACTTGGAAAACATTACATACAGCACTACAAAACATACAGGGTAATACAGCGCCACATACTGTGCTGCCCAATACTATACTGCAAAAACAGATCATCCCTTTCTGCTGCCCCCCTCTTGCCCCTACCTGGTGCTGCCTGAGGCAATCGCCTCACCTCACCTCATTGGTGGTGCTCCCCTGGCAATAATGGAGGTATTAATAATACCAGTGGCCTCTAAGGGGGCATTAATCATACTGGGCGGCGGGGCACGAATTGAGAATTAATAATACTGCAGGGGACAATTATGGGGGCATGAATAATAGTAGGAGATCATTAATCATACTGGGGCATTATGGTGGGATGTTTGATATGCAGGGGGCACTATGGAGGGCATTATGTATACTGAGGACACTGCAGGGGTTGTGATTAAAACAAAAAGCCAATTGAATTCATCTGTTTTTAATGACCGTTAAATACAGACAGACGGATGGAAAATGGTTGAAAATGGCCATGAAAAACTGACAGGGTGTCCATTTTTTATGGCCATTTTTTCACATATGAATGTAGCCTTATTTCCATATCGGCCATCAAAGACAGAGATGGAAAAAACGCTTTAAATGTCAAAATCATCTTCACTACATCACCTAGAAACCTAAATAAACTTTAACATTAGGCTTTAGCATAAATAAAATAATCGGTATACTGGATCCCAGGAGTCCCACAGCCACTTAATGCAGGTATAGGAGCGTGCTCGGCACTTCATTACAGTTCCTATAGACTGCTTCATTGTATGGACAAGTGGGAGGTTAGCATTCCTGTAGCCAGGAGACGGCAGTAAACACAAGCAGGCAGCAGTCTATTGAGAGAGGGGCGTGACAGCTGATGCCAAGCCTGGGCGAGAGCATGCCAGAGCTGTCACCTGCACAGACATAAAGGTAAATGTGTGATATGGCTAGATGTAAGGACCTAAGGCTCTTGTTCTGGGGGCCCCATATCCGTGCTGTGACCGGTAGAGGGGGTCTCAGGGGCTGCCGGCTGCTGTTGCTTGTGTCAAAGATTAGCTAAAAGTTTCCTCCATAGGTAGAACAAGTTGGGTGGCTTTGCCGTCTCCAGGGAATGGTGTTGTGCAGCGTCAGATAGGGCCCGGCAGACCGCAGTCTGTGCTGAGGTAAATCTGACCCTCCTAATGACTGTAAATAATTAACTGTATTAGAGTCCCAGAAATAACACACATTTCCAGCTCCAGAGTTCTTGTTTTCAATTCTAATTTCTCCATGTAACTTCTTGCTTGCTGGGATGGTGGTATCCTGACATAAAGCCAGTGTCATAGATGTACTGGAATCACTGAAGCAGAGATCTTTATAATGCCTGGAACTGATACACAGAGTATAGTAGAAATTGTACAATTATTTTCACTTGTTTTAATATTTTTGGAAAGGCAGCTCTCATTTTTTGCAGTTTGTCATTTTTTCTATCTTAAATCTGATTTCTATTTTTCTCATGTATTTCCTGTTGCTTATATAGTGCCAACTTATTCCACGATGTACAGAGATTGTCATGTACATCTGTCCCGTCCTCATTGTAGCTCACAGTCTGAATTTGTCAGATTCACAAGAACCAATTTGATAGGAAGCCAATTACCCTGTATGTATGATTTTGGGGTGTAGGATGAAACCATAAAAATGTCGTACAGAAATAACTTACAAACTCCATCTGGATGTTGTTATGGGAAGATTTGGACCCAGGAACCCAGAGCTGCAGGGCAACAGTGCTAATCTATAAGCCACCCTACTGCCCTGTGAGGGACATGGTCTGTCCTGACCCAATACAAATAAGTAGCTAGAGGGATAGATATGAGAGATACATAGATAGATATGAGATAGATACAGTACAGACCAAAAGTTTGGACACACCTTCTCATTCAAAGAGTTTTCTTTATTTTCATGACTATGAAAATTGTAGATTCACACTGAAGGCATCAAAACTATGAATTAACACATGTGGAATTATATACATAACAAAAAAGTGTGAAACAACTGAAAATATGTCATATTCTAGGTTCTTCAAAGTAGCCACCTTTTGCTTTGATCACTGCTTTGCAGCTAAGTAAAGAAAAATGAGTGGCCATCATTACTTTAAGAAATGAAGATCAGTCAGTCCGAAAAATTGGGAAAACTTTGAAAGTGTCCCCAAGTGCAGTCACAAAAACCATCAAGCGCTACAAAGAAACTGGCTCACATGCGGACCGCCCCAGGAAAGGAAGGCCAAGAGTCACCTCTGCTGCGGAGGATAAGTTCATCCGAGTCACCAGCCTCAGAAATCGCAGGTTAACAGCAGCTCAGATTAGAGACCAGGTCAATGCCACACAGAGTTCTAGCAGCAGACACATCTCTAGAACAACTGTTAAGAGGAGACTGTGTGAATCAGGCCTTCATGGTAGAATATCTGCTAGGAAACCACTGCTAAGGACAGGCAACTAGCAGAAGAGACTTGTTTGGGCTGAAGAACACAAGGAATGGACATTAGACCAGTGGAAATCTGTGCTTTGGTCTGATGAGTCCAAATTTGAGATCTTTGGTTCCAACCACCGTGTCTTTGTGCGACGCAGAAAAGGTGAACTGATGGACTCTACATGCCTGGTTCCCACCATGAAGCATGGAGGAGGAGGTGTGATGGTGTGGGGGTGCTTTGCTGGTGACACTGTTGGGGATTTATTCAAAATTGAAGGCATACTGAACCAGCATGGCTACCACAGCATCTTGCAGCGGCATGCTATTCCATCCGGTTTGCGTTTAGTTGGACCATCATTTATTTTTCAACAGGACAATGACCCCAAACACACCTCCAGGCTGTGTAAGGGCTATTTGACCATGAAGGAGAGTGATGGGATGCTGCGCCAGATGACCTGGCCTCCACAGTCACCGGACCTGAACCCAATCGAGCAGAGTGAAGGAAAAAGGGCCAACAAGTGCTAAGCATCTCTGGGAACTCCTTCAAGACTGTTGGAAAACCATTTCAGGTGACTACCTCTTGAAGCTCATCAAGAGAATGCCAAGAGTGTGCCAAGCAGTAATCAAAGCAAAAGGTGGCTACTATGAAGAACCTAGAATATGACATATTTTCAGTTGTTTCACACTTTTTTGTTATGTATATAATTCCACGTGTTAATTCATAGTTTTGATGCCTTCAGTGTGAATCTACAATTTTCATAGTCATGAAAATAAAGAAAACTCTTTGAATGAGAAGTTGTGTACAAAATTTTGGTCTGTACTGAATATAGATAAATAGATAGATAAGTCCAAAGCTTGTGAGCAGCACAGCAGAAGCTAGTTGAGAGTGGGTGCCAGCGACTGTTGGAGCGATCCAATCCCCCAAAAAGTTATAAATCAAAATTATCCACGGCACTTCCGTAAGTAAAATCAATGTAGATTTATTCACTAACGTAACGTTTTGGTCCACATAATGGAACCTTTCTCACTGCTTAAGAAAGGTTCCAGTATGTGGACCGAAACGTTACGTTGGTGAATAAATCTACGTTGATTTTACTTACGGAAGTGCCGTGGATAATTTCTATTTATTCATAGATAGATAATTAGATAGATAGATATGAGATAGATAATTAGATAGACATGAGATGATAGATAAATAGATAGATAATTGATATGAAATACTGTATATTAGACAGATACAGCCAATATCAGACACAGGCTATTCTGACCGTGTACCCGCACACTGAGCACTGCTATGTGCTCTCATGCATACAGTAGATAGTTAAAACCCCCCAGAGACCTGATAATTAATAGTTAATGTGTAATTGTTTCTGGAGCACAGCAGAAAGCTCTCCTGGGTATTGGAAGCTCGGAGTCAGTGTTCTTCTACATTGTAATAATCACAGATATCAGTCTGAAGATTAATCATTATTTGTATGTTTTCTTCAGATAAAATTACAGGAAGAGTAAAATGTCAAGAGAAAACCTTGTGCAGCTTGTCCCCTTCTCTGACAGGTAAGAGTGGTTCTAGGAGTCCACGCAATCTTTCTATGTTTTATCGTGGCTTTCAGATTCTGATAGGATTGTATTTGTGCATATAATTATTAATATTACTATTTACGTGACGCCACAATCCATCAGCTTCTTAGTTATAAATCTGCAGCAGTGTTCAAAACATCTCCGTACCTCCGCTGTAACAACAAGACAGGAAACAACTTATTAATATTATGTCATTCAAGTTGAGTTTGACTTCTGATGTCTCAGTGACCAGTTCAGAATCTGTCTGTTATATTGCTGCTCATCAGTGGCATACCTCCAATGGAGGCAGGTCCCTGGGGGTAGGCGTCCCTGCTATGGATGAAAGGCCCATCCTTTTATTACTTTTGCAAGCTAGCTTTGCAAAAGGAGAAGGTACCAGGTGGAGAGAAACCTGTGTGATGTCATCATCATGTGACCAGTGCAAGAAGAACTCAACAGTGAAGAGGAGTAGTAGTGAAGGACCTGTGTGATGTCACCATCATGTGACCAGTGCAGGAAGAGCTCAGCAGTGCAGAGGAGTAGTAGTGAAGGACCTGTGTGATGTCATCATCATGTGACCAGTGCAGGAAGAGCTCAGCAGTGCAGAGGAGTAGTAGTGAAGGACCTGTGTGATGTCACCATCATGTGACCAGTGCAGGAAGAGCTCAGCAGTGAAGAGTAGTAGTAGTAAAGGACCTGTGTGATGTCACCATTGACAAGTTGTAATGTTCTGTGGTAGCCCATAAGAACATGCCAAAAATGGTAGGAGTTTTCATATGATGTCCACTGACACCCTATAATAACAATCTGGCCATGCTGGGAGTGGTAGTTCTCTCCTCCTATACCCTATCTCTGTAATGTTCACTTGTGTGCTATAATAACAATCTGTACATGCTCAGAGTTGTAGTTTTCTCCTGTTAACCCTTCCATGTATTACCCTCTAATTTTAATAATGGTTATGATGAGACTTGTAGTTCTCTTGTCACTATTATGATGTTCTGCAGCAGCTAGGGTGTGTATTAGGCTTTGTTCACATCCGTACTAGTGACTTTCGCTGTTCTGCTCTGTCATAGATGCACAACAATGAAATCAGGGTAGTGCCGAATATGGCACATTATAGATGAAAGCACCTGACGGATCCCCCTGACTATGATGAGATCTGAGGGGTTTTTATCATGGAGTCTGGCAGGCTGCAAAATCCTGTCCAGCATTTATGACCTGATTTGGGGCAGAGGCCGCTAACACAGATGTGATCAAAGCCTTATGTGTTCTGTAGCATCAGATTATCAAGTTCAGCAGCAGCTGAGGTCTGTATTACCAGTATGTTCTGCAGCGGCTGAGGTATGTATTATGAGGTTCTGCAGCGGCTGAGGTATGTATTATGAGGTTCTGCAGCGGCTGAGGTATGTATTATGAGGTTCTGCAGCGGCTGAGGTATGTATTATGAGGATCTGCAGCAGCCAAGGTGTGTAGTATTATCTTCTGCAGCGGCTGAGTTGTGTATTATGAGGTTCTGCAGCAGTTCATCTGCGTATTATAATCTGCAGCTGCTGAGTTGTGTGTTATGAGGTTCTGTAGCAGCTGAGGAAATTATTATGAGGTTCTGCAGCAGCTGAGGTGTGTGTTATGAGGTTCTGCAGCAGCTGAGGTGTGTGTTATGAGGTTCTGTAGCAGCTGAGGTGTGTGTTATGAGGTTCTGTAGCAGCTGAGGTGTGTGTTATGAGGTTCTGCAGCAGCTGATTTTGCCCAAATGCAAAATCTGTAACAGACTGCAAAGTTAATGTGTCAGTCATATTACTGGTGTCTTGTTACTGTATGTGGCAGAGGAATCTTTGGGTCCCCAGACTCAGCTGGGACAGCTACCTTTTAGCCCCTTGTAGCTCCGCCACTGGCCATAGAGACTCTGCAGATTAACATATTTTCTTTCCGCTTCCGTTCCGGGTTACTCCGTGTGCATTCCATTTCCGTATTTCTGTATTTCCGTTTCGCAAAAAAGTAGTGCATGTCCTATTATTGTCCGCAAATCACTGTCCGAGGCCTGCAGAAAATACAAAATACGGTATTTTGTGGATCCATACTGTAGAAATGCTATGCCCAGCCCATATTGCTCATGTGTTTGGTGATTAATAAGTTACTGTTTCCGATCCGCAAAAAATGGATCAAATACGGAAACCATACGGATATGTTTTGTGCAATAACGGAACGGAAGAGGACTTAAATCAGAGAAGAAAAAAAACTCAGATATGGAATAACGGATCCGTGAAAAATGGACCGCAAAACAACAAAGGTCTTGTGCATGAGCCCTTTGGGAGAACTTTTTATGGCGGTCTGGGATAAATGGATTAGAAAAAAAGTGGACAACATCAGTCAGAGAAACATCAGTTATGACTGGATTAAATATTTTAGTATACTTTGCCTGCACCTTGTAAAATGTTTTAAAATAATTTTTTGTAGCAAGTAAGGTAGGGCACCAAAATACCTTGTCCTGCCCCTGTTCCTCTGCCAGCACACCTCACATTGTGACCTGGTTGACTGGTCCGGACCTGACCTGATCCAGCAGCGTCACCAGTCCAGACTCCAGTCCAGCGCTGTAAAGATCCGTCGTAGGCCCTGAGTGCACTCTGCCACAGTAACAGCCGTGTGAGGGAAGGGGGTGTGAAACAGCAGCAGGCGCAGTTCATGGAGGAAAGGGTGGCACACGAGATAAAAGATGGCATCAGCAGGCATAGTTTATCGGTTAAGGTTAGGTGCACACTTGCAGATTCCAGTATTGAATACTGACATCGCCAGACTTCATATGCTGAACACCACGGGCACTTGCATTATCCTATTTAATAATGGGGTCTGGCGGCAACCAGCATGAGTACAGGCATTTTGGCAGATGAAATACTGCTGCATACAGAGTTCTTGTGCCGGAATCTGCACTGAAGGCTCCTGGCATAACCTCTGCTGCAGATGAACATGTAGCCTAAGGGGTGTTATGGGTGACTCATAAGAATGCAGTCACCGTACAGTTCATGGGGGGGCTGATAGGACTGCAGACACAGTTCATGGAGGAAGGGGGCATGATAGCTGTTCATGGTGGTGGGTGACGGGAAGTGGCTGGTAAGTTTGCAGCAGTCTGTGATGGGGTAGGGGAAGTTTGCCCATAAGAAACTTGCAGTGCATGAATGGCTGGGTGGTGTCTGAGAAGACTGAATGGTACATTTTTTATTCTTTATTTGTAGGTATAAATGAGGTGGGACAGGGATAAGCCAAGGCAGGTAGCGAGAGGGGCCAGGGACAGGGCAGGGGGACTCACATCAGATTCTTGATATGGTGACCAGTGATTTCTATATACGCCCCTGTTGCTCATCTTCTTCGTTTTATCTCATTAACCCCTTCCCGACATCCATTGTACAAATACAGAGGATGTCGGTACCTTAAAGATGGCGCCCACTCTGGAGTGGAGCGAATGCCATAGCCGCCAGGTGCCTGCTGTTTCACAGTAATGCCGGCCATGTACATTTAACTCCTCAGATGCCATGGTCAAATGTATCCACGGTATCTGAGAGGGCTAAAACCCGGAAGTAAGTCCAATAACGCCTGTACTATTAAAATATATTTTAAAGAATCCCATACGGTGAATAGCATAACAGAAAAAAATGGCAGATTAACAGTTTTTTCATCACTTTACTTCCCAAAATAATTGAATAAGGCTAGTTTCACACTAGCGTTCGGCTGTCCGCTCGTGAGCTCCGTTTGAAGGGGCTCACGAGCGGACCCGAACGCTTCCGTCCAGCCCTGATGCAGTCTGAATGGATGCGGATCCGCTCAGACTGCATCAGTCTGGCGGCGTTCAGCCTCCGCTCCGCTCAGCAGGCGGACACCTGATCCGTGCGGATCCGTCCAGACTTACAATGTAAGTCAATGGGGACGGATCCGTTTGAAGATGCCACAATATGGCTCAATCTTCAAATGGATCCGTCCCCCATTGACTTTCAATGTAAAAGTCTGGACGGATCCGCTCAGGCTAATTTCACACTTAGCTTTTTTTTGCCAATATAATGCATACGGATCCGTTCTGAACGGAGCCACCGTCTGCATTAATATGAGCGGATCCGTTCAGAACGGATCCGATCGAACGCTAGTGTAAAAGTAGCCTAAGAAGTGATAAAAAAAAGTCATACACACCCCAAAATGGTAGTAGCAAAAACTACAGATCGTCCCGCAAAAAATTAGTTCGCAAACTATAAAAAAGTTATAGGGGTCAGAATACGCTGATGAGAAAAAAATATATATTTTTTCAACAGATTATTTTTAAGTATTAAAATGCAAGAAAAACTACACATCTGTAGTATCACTGTAATTGTACTGCCCTGGAGAATGAAGAGAACAAGTCAGTTTTAGGCCTCATGCACACGACCGTTGTGTGCATCCGTGGCCGTTGTGCCGTTTTCAGTTTTTTTTCGCGGACCCATTGACTTTCAATGGGTCCGTGGAAAAATCGGAAAATGCACCGTTTTGCAGCCGAGGCCGTGATCCGTGTATCCTGTCCGTCAAAAAAATATGACCTGTCCTATTTTTTTGACGGACAACGGTTCACGGACCCAAGTCAATGGGTCCGTGAAAGAACACGGATGCACACAAGATTGGCATCCGTGTCCGTGATCCGTGGCCGTAGGTTGCTTTCATACAGACGGATCCGAAGATCCGTCTGCATAAAAGCTTTTTCTGATCTAAGTTTTCACTTCGTGAAAACTCATTTCCGACAGTATATTCTAACACAGAAGCGTTCCCATGGTGATGGGGACGCTTCTAGTTAGAATACATTGCAAACTTTGTACAAGACTGCCCCCTGCTGCCTGGCACCACCCGATCTCTTACAGGGGGATATGATAGCACAATTAACCCCTTCAGGTGCGGCACCTAAAGGGGTTAATTGTACTATCATATTCCCCTGTAAGAGATCAGGGCTGCCAGGCAGCAGGGGGCAGACCCCCCTCCCCAGTTTGAATATCGTTGGTGGCACAGTGTGCGCCCACCATTGCCCCCCCCCTTCCCTCCCTCTATTGTAATAAATCGTTGGTGGCACAGTGTGCGCCCACCATCGCCCCCCCCTTCCTCCCTCTATAGTTAAAAATCGTTGGTGGCACAGTGTGCGCCCACCATCGGCCCCCCCTCTCTCTATAGTAGTAACAACCATTGGTGGCAGTGTGCGGCCTCCCATTCCCCCCCCCTTCCTCCCTCTATAGTTAAAAATCGTTGGTGGCACAGTGTGCGCCCACCATCGGCCCCCCCTCTCTCTATAGTAGTAACAACCATTGGTGGCAGTGTGCGGCCTCCCATTCCCCCCCCCCCCCCCCATCATTGGTGGCAGCGGAGTTCCGATCGGAGTCCCAGTTTAATCGCTGGGGCTCGATCGGTAACCATGGCAACCAGGAAGCTACTGCAGCCCTGGTTGCCATGGTTACTTAGCAATAGTACAACAGTAGAAGATTCATACTTACCTGCTTGCTGCTGCGATGTATGTGACCGGCCGGGAGCTCCTCCTACTGGTAAGTGACAGTTCTTTAGCAATGCGCCGCACAGACCTTTCACTTACCAGTAGATGGAGCTCCCGGCCGGTCACAGACATCGCAGCAGCAAGCAGGTAAGTATGAATCTTCTACTGTTGTACTATTGCTAAGTAACCATGGCAACCAGGGATGCAGTAGCTTCCTGGTTGCCATGGTTACCGATCGGAGCCCCAGCGATTAAACTGGGACTCCGATCGGAACTCCGCTGCCACCAATGATGGGGGGGGGGGGGAATGGGAGACCGCACACTGCCACCAATGTTGTTACTGCTATAGAGGGAGGGGGGGGGGGCGATGGTGGTTGGCACACTGTGCCACCAACGATTTATTACAATAGAGGGAGGGAGGGGGGGGCGATGGTGGGCGCACACTGTGCCACCAACGATTTCTAACATTAGAGGGAGGAAGGGGGGGCCCGCACCTGAAGGGGTTAATTGTGCTATCATATCCCCCTGTAAGAGATCGGGTGCTGCCAGGCAGCAGGGGGCAGTCTTGTACAAAGTTTGTAGTGTATTCTAACCTGAAGCGTCCCCATCACCATGGGAACGCCTCTGTGTTAGAATATACTGTCGGATCTGAGGTTCACGAAGTAGCTCATATCCGACAGTATATTCTAACATAGAGGCGTTCCCATGGTGATGGGGACGCTTCAAGTTAAAATATACTATCGGATTGGAGAAAACTCCAATCCGATGGTATAAAAGAACTCCAGACTTTACATTGAAAGTCAATGGGGACGGATCCGTTTGAAATGGCACCATATTGTGTCAACATCAAACGGATCCGTCCCCATTGACTTGCATTGTAATTCAGGACGGATCCGTTTGGCTCCGCACGGCCAGGCGGACACCAAAACGACTTTTTTTTCATGTCCGTGGATCCTCCAAAAATCAAGGAAGACCCGCGGACGAAAAAACGGTCACGGATCACGGACCCACGGACCCCGTTTTTGCGGACCGTGAAAAAAAACTGTCGTGTGCATGAGGCCTTACCGTGTAGTGAACTCAGTAAAAATTGTGCTTTGTTTTTTTTCATATTCCACCCAATTTGGATTTTTTTTTTCCTGCTTCCCACTACATTGGAAATCACTGATGAAACACTGACCAAACACCGACTGTATGAAAGCAGCCGTAGGCCTCATGCACACGACTGTTGCCTGGCCGTGCTCGTATTGCGGCCCACAAATAGCAATATACAAGCACGGGACGTTTGTGCACCGCATCACGGATGTGGACCCTTTAACTTGAATGGGTCCACAATCTGGAAGGTGCGGTGCGGAACAGAGGCACGGGACTCCACGGAAGCACTACGGAGTGCTTCAGTGGGGTTCCTCTCCGTTCCTCCACACCACAAAAAAAAAGAACGTGTTGTATTTCTTTGCATTGCTGACAGATCATGGACCCTTTCAAGTTGAATGGGTCTGAATCCATCTGCGGCAGCCGCATGCATGCTGCCCGTGCATTGGGGACTGCAAATTGCTGTCACCAATGCACAGAACGGCCGACCAACGGCCATGTGAATGAGTCCTTATTCAGACATAAGTAAATGTTCTCCTCAGACTGTACATAGATCCATTTATTGTAATGTGTTTGTTCACACAGCAATGGTTTTCCAGTGACCAGGGGTTAGTGGAAAAATCACAGAAGCATGCATTACTTTAGTCCGTGATGCGAACCAAACATGTTGATTGAAGCCTGTGGGTCCACTAGCGTCAGTGTTCTGTCAGTGATTTTCACTGACAATTGATAGGAGATGCTCTGAAACAGGGGCATAATGATCACGGTCGCAGACCGTGCGACCACGACCAGGCCCAGTGGGGGGAGGGGGCCTTCTGTGCTCACGTGTAATCGGGCCCGGCACTGTCACTGTACTTCATGTCAGGCCCCATCGGAGAACTCAACTCACCTGCATCACATGCAGTACAGCATCTATCAGGCCTCCACGCTGCCCTACTAGAATTAGTCATAAATTAAATGGGTGGGCAGAGCCTGACTAACACAAGTTAGGCTCCGCCCACCCACCTAATTCATGATTAATTTTAGTAGGACCTGTGAGTGAAGACTGGGGGCAGTGGGGGACACTACTGGGGCAGTGGGGGACATTATTGGGAGCTGTTGAGGACATTACTGGGGTTAGTGGGGGACATTACTGGAGGCAGTGGGGGACACTACTGGGGTCAGTGGGGAACCTTACTGGGGGCATTATTGGGGGCAGTGGGGGACATTACTGTAGGCAGTGGGGGACACTACTAGGGGCAGTGGGGGACACTACTGGGGGCAGTGGGGGACACTACTGGGGGCAGTGGGGGACACTACTGGAGGCAGTGGGAGACACTACTGGGGGCAGTGGGGGACACTACTGGGGGGCAGTGGGGAACCTTACTGGGGTTAGTGGGGGACATTATTGGGGCAGTGGGGGATATTACCTGGGACAGTGGGGGACATTACCTGGGGCAGTGGGGGACATTACCTGGGGCAGAGGGGGCATTACTGGGAACAGTGGGGGACATTACTAGGAGCAGTGAGGGACAGTACTGGAGGCAGTGGAAGGGCACTATGGGGATATTACTATGGGTGCTATAGGTACATAAGTGGGGGGATATTGTTATTACCAGAGACCAGGGGTGTAACAATCACAGTCACGGAAGGTGTAACCGAGCACGAAGTGGGGGAGGGGGGTTGGGTCCCGATCCAAAGTTTGCCCTGGGGCCCATAAAACTCTAGTTACACCACTGCTCTGGAAATCAACTTTTCAGTCTAGCAATGCGTGTAGAATACTGATGATGCATGGAGGGCAAAAAATGGAGGCACGGATCCTTCACAGAGTCTCCATGGATGATACACCGAGATGTCTTCTCACAGATGTTATCGCAGGCCCTGAAGTGTGAATAAGGCCTTACATGACAAAATTTAGGGTACATCTATGGGGACCTCAGAAGCTTTGTAAATATAGGTTTGTTACAATTGCTTTTAAAGGGAGTTTTGTAAATTCATATGCTTTTAAAGATGTTGTGCCATTATAACAACTTTTATCAGTTATCTCATATCCTGAGGATATCCATCAATATCTGACTGGTGGAGTCTGACATCCTGCACCCCCACCCATCAGATATTCCAGAGTAGCTCCAGTGTTCTGTCAGAAAACCTTAAATCGTCAGATTCCCTTACACCTCCGCGCAAGCGCAGTACCACGGCACGGCGCCTCCGCGCAAGTCAGCGTTGACTCATGGACGCGCGCACGGACACCATGCGCGCACCCAACCACGCGTGCGCTCTGACAGTCTTTTGTCCTGTTAAATCTCCTTACCACTCACACTGCGCATGAGCGGATTGTAAAACCTTTTTACCCTTACCCTCCCCCTCCTTACCCTCACTACACAGCGCACTTCAGATTCATTGCTGGCTGCCTTCAATCCGCTTGTGCGCAGTGTGAGGGTAAGGAGATTTAACAAGACAAAAGACCGTCAGATCTTCTTACCCCTGAGAGCGCAGGTGCGGTTGGGCGCGTCACACGTCCATGAGTCAACGCTCACTGTAATTTTACCTTAACCATGCGCTTGCGTGTAGGTGCCTTGCTGTGGTACTACACTTGCGCGGAGGCGCACACCCCCGGAAGTCACTTGGGTAAGGGAATCTGACGATTTAAGGTTTTCTGACAGAACACCAGAACTGTTACGAATGGAATTGGTTACTGCAGTAAGCAGCTTCTTACACTACACAATGGACAGAGCCGTGCTTCTAGTGGTGGCTGCAGGCAGTCAAAATTTTGTCATTGTAGAGCTCATGCACACAAATGTGTGTGCCTTGTGCCCGTGCTGTGGACCGTAAATTGAAGCATTGCTTACCAATTACATCCAGTGCTGGCGCTCCTGCTCTCTCCGCCAAGCTTTGCTTACCTGACTGTGCAATGAGCCGGACCGTGGGTAAAGTTACATGGACGCCAAATTATGCAGCGGGTTAGGATATGGGTTTAATAGTCTATAGTTTTAATTGTGACGCCAATTGCAGCGTGCGCTTGGTACTAACACAGGGCCCTTTAAGGTGTTGTAACTCACGTACCAAGTTAAGAATGCCAGAATGGTGTAATATCTCTGTATGGTAGTTGTAATAGTGTCAACGGTGTCTCCTACCTGGGTACGGCTGGACTCCTGGATCCTGGCTCACTTGCAATAAATTGAGTGTGAAGCTAGTAGGAGTAATTGAGGAATTTGGAGCAGTAATTGAGATCCAGACCTTGGGTAAAGTTCAAACTTGACTTTTCTAGTGATAGCTTTCATCCGAGCAAGGTACAGCATTAGTCTTTGGTCCCAGCAGGTATTGGCAATGTGTGGCAGGAATATATCTTCTGTTGTGCCTGGAGCTTTTGCAGGAAAGGGTCGTCTGCTTGTTAGCTCTGTAATGTGGCAGGAATTTGGCTTCTGCGCTTTCTATCTTCTGCTTTCTGGGGACTGACTAGCTGAGGAGGAATTTGGCTTCTCCTGGGTCTCTGATCTGTACTCACAGCTATCTTCACAGGGTATGGTTCTTCCTGGAACTGGAGTTGTCTGCTTGCTTCTTCCAGCTGAGACTGAAGGGCTCAGGCTGGGGATGATGATCAATGTCTCAGCCGAGACAAGATCCTGGCTTTGGATCCCTATATCTGGGAGCTCCTACACACACAGCCTTCCCCTAGCAGGTGTGGCTGGCACACTAACTTAACTTCCTTCCCTCCCCATGAGGCAGGATGTGGGAGCAGCCACTCTGCTCACAGAGGGGGGAGCTAAACTGGAATGTACTATTCCAGCCTAGGGACACTAAACTGAGTTAACTCCTTGCTAACACATTGCTGCCACCTGCTGGTGAACATGGAAATTACATCAATATACAATTATCAAGGTTTTACAATGCACATTTGAGAGAATATTATATAAAATTACATTAGATGACAAGGCAAATACACTTAACAGGTTGTAGCGGGGTAAAATAGTTTCATAACGCAACTCTGGGGTGTTACATTTTGTAGCAATGATATCAGTTCAACAGCAGGTGACCATTGGGGCTGTTTGGCCTAATAGCAGCCGCTAAACAGCGCTAGAGTCAGAAACACATGAAAATATGAACAAAAGCACATTTTGTGAACAGGAATGTTTATTGTCATGTTCACAATGCGCATATGCAAACATAAAGTAGCATCCACTAAGTAATAATCTAACATTATATTCTATTCTAGAGCTGCATTCAGACTTCTGCTGGCTACGACTGAAGACATTCAGCAATCCCTTTGTAATGGCTTAGCTAAACGCCTTTAAAATGCACGTCCATAGCTAATATTAAAGGGGTTGTCTGGGATTGGGGACATTGGTTTGATTGTTTAACAAGGACATAAATATCTCCTACATGACTGTCCTACCTTCCCATACTTTTCTGATGCCCCATATTCTTTTCTCACATTCAGTGACGTACCGGGTCCCTTCTGCAGAGCGAAGCCGCTTCTTCCGCATCGCAGGGAGCCCGGTGATGTCACCATCAGCCGCAGGCATTATGCAGAGCGCTCGGAGGGGCGGTACCTCGGAGACAACAGATCGTGCTAAGCCACTCCCCTCCTTTCCGGTGACGTCATTGGGCAGGGCTTGTTGTCCACAATGAAGGAGGCAAGGGAACTATGCGAAATATGATTCAAGGGGGGGGGGCGGATGCATGGAGGACGTGGCGATGTGCGACAGGAGGCGGAATAACAATGAGGGGCGGAGTCACGGCGGAGATGAGAGTCGTCTGAAAGCACGTGATGCCGTTCAGCACTGAGACCCACAGTTCAGAGCGGCAGGAAGTTAGACAAAAATAAACAGAGATGTAAACAGTGCGTGGGAGACCGTCTGAGCCGTGTAGAAATGGCGAAAATACCTTAAAACATATGGGGGGACCTAGAATCACCTGTTAACAGTGAGACCACTTAAAAAAAACAAAAAAACTTTGATCCCGGACAACCCCTTTAATGACATAAGATTACTGTGCTGTGCTTGTTGCAAAAGCTGTACTTCCTAGATGAAAATTTGTACAGACACCGAACAAGCAGGAAGTGCTGCAAGATTGCAGCTCTGAAACCTGCAAAGTTATAATATAATATAATATAATATAATATAATATAGGCTAAAGTTCATAATCATTACAAAATAAATAAAGCATTGTATTTGTAAAGTAAGTCCACCGAATCGCAATGGGATCCTATAGGCAGAAATGCACGTCAGTATTGTTACATTTATTATTACATGAATGAAGGCCCTGCTTACAATAGTTATTGTAATAAATATGATTTGTAATATGGTAACAAATATGATTATTGTAATATTTTCATAATTGTAATAGTGTGATATTTTAATACTGTATGTCATTGTAATAATGTGTTGGTGAGTGCAATAATTTAAAACCTAAGGCCTTGTTCACACTGTCTGTGTTCTTCACTGACATCTCATAGATTTCTTGTATTTAATGTGGCTGTTCACACATCAGTGGTTTTCCATTGATGATGGGTCAGTGGAAAAACAATGAAGACGTGCACTAATGTCCGTGATGCGGACCAAACATGCCCTTTGAAGTCTATGGGTCAGTGAAAAACAGTGAGAGAACACATATGGCATCCGTGTTCTGTCAGTGGTTTTCACTGAACATTGGTAGGAGATGCTCTGGAGTGTACATGGAATGCAGATGACACACAGAGGGCAAAAAACAGACTCTTCACGGACATCTTCACAGATGAAACACTGATCATTTTATCACTGATGTCATCACGAACACAGAATTTTTCTTTACACGATTTTGGCTTGTAAAAGTCCTCCATGGAATTCATGCACCATCTGCGCCTGAAATACGTCTAATTAAGGTGTATTTCAGTACAGTAAATGACCCCCATAGTATTTTTCTTGCATTTTTTTCAGACTTTTTTTTTTCTATTGAGAAAATATTTTTCCTATGTGAAGTCTAAATAATGGCACACCGAGCGCATGCTGCAATAAAAAAAATAAAAAAAAATAAAATAAAAAAGGCAAGGGAGCAAAAAACACAAGGAAACTATAATAAAACACCACTATAAAAAAGCAACGTTTGTAAGGCTACTTTCACACTTCTGTTGTTGTTTTCCTGTATTGCGATTCGGCAGAGGAGCTCAATACTGGAAAAAATATAGTCCTAATTTATCAGGATGTCTTCCGTTCCATTAGCACTCCGTCCTTTGACCGGACAGAAAACTGCTGCAAGCTGTGGTTTTGTGTCTGTTCATAAAAACTTTGAAAAACGGATCCGTCACTGAAAACAATGTAAGTCAATGGTGATGGATCCAATTTTTTTTTAGGAGACAAAAAAAATTGATTCATCAGCCATTGAATTTCAGTGTATTTAGCGACTGCTCCGTTTTTTCTGTTTCGATTTCACACAACCGCTTCCTAATGGATGCATCCTGATGTGCAAAATCAAAACGGATCCATTTAACTCTAGTATTGAGATCATCTGCTTGTTCTCAATACCGGAATTAACAACGCAAGTGTGAAAGTAACCTAAGGCATTTTAAAATTTCATATTGGTCAACGTGTAAGAACTGGTCGCTGTGTTATTTGCTACAAATAAACAAAACATTGGGGGTCATTTACTAAAATTGCTACTACAACAACAACAACAGTTTTTAGCATTTTTAAATGCCATCCTCGCCACTTGGGTGTGGCGAGGGCCGGGGCATTGGCCCCAGAAATTTACTAACATTTGCACCTGGAAACAGCCAACACAAAGCAGCGAAGACTACTTCAGTCAGGGACTGGGACAGTTTTCACTCCAGGCGCACTGACTGCCGGAGACGCACCTAATTTAGGAGGAGGCCTGTGCCTTGTCATTAATTAGGCACTTCCTCTGGCAGAGCAGGTGCTATCAGAGAACGGCCTAAAAATGCAGTCTTTGATAAAAGACCCCCATTATGTGAAACCATTTTATAGTGATAATTGTTTTTTTTCCTATCACCTCCTTCAGCTCAAAAGTCTGAAAACTCAGCACAATTAATTTAGATCCTCATTAGCTCCATCACAGTTCCAGCCACCCTGATGAATTCCACAATTATTTTACTTAACCTGATAGATGAGCTGTGCTATCTTCAAGCAGCAAAACAGAAACAAGTATCTAAAAGCCAAGGAAACCGGGATTGTTGAATTTTCCCAATCTAATAGAGAGTTTGGTATGCGTTGCTTCATTCATTCTTTATGGGGCTGTCAAAGATACGCTTCAAAACTTGGCACAACCCCTTTAAGCAGTGGTGTACATAGAGAAGTAAGGGCCACATAGCAAGGATCAAACCAGGCTCCCCACACAGGACAGAAGGGTTTCCGCCATTTTCCCACTGATTCATTTGCTAAAAGTTGTTCCTTTAGAGCAGGAATGTTCAACCTGCGGTCCTCCAGCTGTTGCAAAACTACAACTCCCAGCATGCCTGGACAGCCTACAGCTATTAGGGCATGCTGGGAATTGTAGTTTTGCAACAGCTGGAGGGCCGCAGGTTGAGCAACCCTGCTTTAGAGGGTAGAGTCCTGACCAAGTTTTAACCTCCAGTAGAAAAGGAGATGATCACAACGAAAGCCTCATGCAGACGTCCGTGGAACACGGTTCGGGTTATCTAAGAATAACTTATGGTCCGTGGTAGCAGAATCCATAACGGAATTCTTAGCCCTCTTTCACACCGGCGTTGCTGGTGATGTGCGGGAAAAGATGTGGGTGCGTTGCGGGAAAATGCACGATTTTTCCCCGCAAGTGCAAAGCGTTTTAATGCATTTTGCATGTGCGTGAGAAATATCGCCATGTTTGGTACCCAGACCCGAACCCGGACTTCTTCACAGAAGTTCGGGTTTGGGATAGGTGTTTTATAAATGTTATTATTTTCCCTTATAACATGGTTATAAGGAAAAATAATAGCATTCTTAATACAGAATGCTAAGTAAAATAGGGAGAGACCCGGCGCAGGCGCAGCAGGAGACCGCAGCATAGAAGAAAACGGGACGCAGGCGCATTCAATTTCAGGCTTGGGAGGGTGCCGGATACAGGTATCTGGCGCATGCACAGATGATCCGATTGAGGCCGATGCCCATAAGTATCTATCGGGCATGCGCGGGAACTGACAGGATCGGGGAATGTAAGAGCCGCCCAGCACAGTGAATAATAATGAGCTGGGCGGCGGTAGGAAACGACAGTTGGGGCGCGGCTGGGCACAAAGGTATGAGGAAAAACGCCCCTTGGGCATAAAGAAATGTGATTGACAGCTGAATATACAGTTGTTTTTGCATGGTTTACAATGCGGGCGGGGGGTACTCTTATATCATTGGAATACACTTTAACAGATCTATGACTGCATAGGAATATCGAAATATGTGTATAGGGCCTGTCAGTGTCCCTTTAAATCCATGGCAAAATGAATACAGCTACTGAATGCTGCAGATTTTATTCTGTCGCGCCCAAACTCACTCTAAGGCCAGGTTCACATGTGGCAAATTTGTTACAAAAATGTCTGCTACTCTCCTATACATGTAAATTTTGTTAGCAAAAAAACTCAGTGACAGTCCTACTGCAACACATCTGCTAAGGGCTCATGCACCCGACTGTTGGATGTTTTGCAGTCTGTGAATTGCGGATCCTAGAGACCTTGTGCATTCCACATTTTGCAGAAGGGAACATAATGCGGACAATAATAGGACATATAGAAGAAAAAAGGCAGCACTCCAGGAATAGTACGAATAAAGTGGATGGTTTATTGACCCATCTAGCAGCAACGTTTCAGCTCTCTCTATGGAGCCTTTGTCCAGCTGAATAACATGTGCATAGTGCCATACATAAATAGTGAAAACAATTTACATAATGAAAATCCATAATGAATTGATGAAGTGCAAAATAAATCGCAAATAAGACATTAAAAACATAATTCATCTATCTAACCACGATGGTATCATAATCCAATCGTGCTCTCATATAAAGTGCATATCATGGTAAAAAACTGTGACAGTGTAAGGCCCCTTTCACACGGGCGTCATGTTTTTTGCCCGGATAAGAGCCGGGTGCGTTGCGGGAAAATGCGCAATTTTTCAGCGCGAGTGCAAAACATTGTCATGCGTTTTGCACTCACGTGAGAAAAATCGCGTATGTTTGGTACCCAAACCCGAACTTCTTCACAGAAGTTCGGGCTTGGGATTGATGTTCTGAAGATTGTATTATTTTCCCTTATAACATGGTTATAAGAGAAAATAATAGCATTCTGACTACAGAATGCATAGTATAATAGTGCTGGAAGGGTTAAAAAATAAAAAAGTTAACTCACCTTATCCTCTTGTTCGCGTAGTTTGTTCCCGGTCTGTTCTTTGCTAGCTGTGGGCTTGGGCTAAAGGACCTTTGATGACGTCAGATCACATGCTCCAATCACATGGTCCATCACCGTGGTGATGGAGCATGTGATCTGACGTCATCAAAGGTCCTTTAGCCCAAGCCCACAGCTAGCAAAGAACAGACCGGGAACAAACTACGCGAACAAGAGGATAAGGTGAGTTAACTTTTTTATTTTTTTAACCCCTCCAGCACTATTATACTATGTATTCTGTAGTCAGAATGCTATTATTTTCCCTTATAACCATGTTATAAGGGAAAATAATACAGTGAATAGACTGTCACCTAGAACCCATGCGTGAAAATCGCACCGCATCCGCACTTGCTTGCGGATGTTTGCGATTTTCACGCAACCCCAATCACTTCTATGGGGCCTGCGTTGCGTGGATTATCGCACCGCAACGCACAAAGAGGAGCATGCTGCGATTTTCACGCAACGCATAAGTGATGCGTGAAAATCACCGCTCATGTGAACAGCCCATAGAAATGAATGGGTCAGGATTCAGTGCGGGTGCAATGCGTTCAACTCACGCATCGCACCCGCGCGGAATACTCGCTCCTGTGAAAGGGGCCTTAGGGTACTTTCACACTTGCGTTGTTTGATTCCAGCAGGCAGTTCCGTTGCCTGAACTGCCTGCCTGATCAGGCAAACTGTATGCAAACGCATGTCATTTTTTCTGACTGATCAGGCATTTTTCAGACTGATCAGGATCCCGATCAGTCTGAAAAATGCCTGATTAGTCAGAAAAATGCATTGCAATACCGGATCCGTTTTTCCGGTGACATCAGGCAAAACGGATCTGGTATTTATTTTTTTTCTCATTTTTAAAGGTCTGCACATGCGCAGACCGGAAGGACGGATCCGGCATTCCAGTATTTTGAATGCCGGATCCGGCACTAATACATTCCTATGGAAAAAGATGCCGGCATTCAGGCAAGTCTTCAGTTTTTTTCGCCGGGGATAAAACCGCAGCATGCTACGGTTTTCTCTTTTGCCTGATCAGTCATAATGACTGAACTGAAGACATCCTGATGCATCTTGAACGGATGGATTACTCACCATTCAGAATGCATGGGGATATGCCTGATCAGTTCTTTTCCGGTATAGAGCCCCTGTGACGGAACTCAGTGGCGGAAAAGAAAAACGCTAGTGTGAAAGTACCCTTAGTAAAAATACATGATTGTCAATAAAAATATACATAGTGCTCAGTAGGTTTCGATAACAACTTAATTAAAACATTCGGTCATGATGACATGATGGTCCATGCTACTCCCTTGAATTGGGTGGGTGCCCGGGATCGCACAAAGGTGACACCCTGATGCCCAGCCCTCATTGGTGTTGGGGATACTTTCAAGTAGTTTCTTGGATGTTCTCTAGATACCCTTGGGAGATCAACATGGATGCAGAGATGCTGGCAGGTCTGGAGGAGAGGGAGTGCGGTTTGACTATCCGCAACGCCCCCCACAACAGACACACAGACACGGAGACTGATGATCACTTGTGGGTCTTCTGTGTTCCGACCAGTGACAGTCTGCATTTACTGTGGAGCCTTGATTGATTTATTGTATATTTTTGTATGATTCCCACGGAAGAAAAGGGGCGTGCCGGCCTGTAAGGGCAAGAGCATGCGCCCTACATACAAGTGAGCAAGTGGCCATTTTTCATGTGGTTCCCATACCTCTGACGCACGTTTTCGTGTCTCACAAGAGCACGAACAGCGGCGCATGCGCAGGCTGCTTTTCGGGACGCCAAGCAGGTCCATCATGTCATCATGACTGAATGTGACGACTCCACATGTTTTTAAGGTTTTAATCAAGTTGTTATTGACACCTACTGAGCACTTTGTATATTTTTATTGACAATCATGTACTTTTACTAACACTGTCACAGTTTTTTACCATGATATGCACTTTATATGAGATCACGATTGATGAATTATGATACCATTGTGGTTAGATAGATGAATTATGTTTTTAATGTCTTATTTGCGATTTATTTTGCACTTCATCAATTAATTATGGATTTTGTTATTCAGCTGAACAAAATCTCCATAGAGAGAGCTGAAACGTTGCTGCTAGATGGGTCAATAAACCATCCGCTTTATTCATCACTGTCCCTGGAGTGCTGCCTTTTTTCTTCCATATATGCATTTGGGACCTTGGTCGCAGGCCCCTGAAAGTGTGTGCTGTTTATTTCTTTTTTGTCCTACAATAATAGGAGATGCTCTATTTTTTGGCAGAACAGCATTAGACATAGGCCTCATGCACACGAACGTTGTTTTGGTCCACATCCGAGCCACAGTTTTTGCGGCTTGGATACGGACCCATTCACTTCAATGGGACCGCAAAAGATGCGGACAGCACCGTTCCGTGGTCCGCAAAAAAAATATAACCTGTCCTATTCTTGTTCGTTCTCGGAAAAGAATAGGCAGTTATATCAATGGCTGTCCGTGTCGTTCCGCAAATTGCGGAACGCACATGGACACCATCCGTGTTTTGCGGATCCGCAATTTGCGGACCGCAAAACACACATTGGTCGTGTGCATGAGGCCATACGGAAACAGGATGCACACAGAGTCATTTCCATTTTTTTTTTTTGTTGCCCCATTGAAGTGAATGGTTTCACATACGGTCTACAAAAAACCCCGGAATGGACACGAAAAAAAAAATGTTTGTGTGCATGAGCCGTAGCATGGATAATGTGGCAGATTATGTGTAGATCAGTTATCATGACAAGAGATATAGTTTTAAGTGAAGGTCCCAATAGGTACATATAACATACATATTCTGATCATACCCGTTTATTTCTCACTATTCCTTGCATTTAGGGGGCAGTCTTTCTTGCCTGCAATTCCGGGGCATCGAGTGGAGTTATTAGAAGACAGATTAGTAAATCAAGAAAAGACCACTACTATTCTCCTAGATCAAGCCTTCAAGATAAAAGAAGATGTATCCATGCTGCGAGGAAACCGTGGTCAGAACTGGGACTTAATGGCCCAACGCTTGCTTGAAAATCACATGCAGACAGTCATACAAATAGTCAAGCAACTGGGCAAAGATATAGAGGTATGATATCGCTAACTGAATGAGCATAACGTAGGCTCTGTTCGAATAGCATACATACAGTGCTATTTTTCTCATCAAAAATGAGCATTACTACGGAACCCCAGTGGACCACATTATAAGTCAATGGGGACTGTCGGGTGTACAGCATGTCACGGGTGCGGCATTTCTGTCATGGTTTCTGTCATTATTTTAAAGGGGTTGTCAAAGTTATTTTTATTGATGACCTATACTATCCCACAAGTGTATAGACACGAGCCACCCCATTGAAATTAATAGGACGGCTTAGGTGTAATTACACGTTGCGAATGCTATGGCTAGCAGGTAAACAATGATGAGTAGGCAGTGCTGGCATTTGGTGCGCGCCTTCTCTTAAACAGCTGATCGGTGGGGTGCCGGGTATCAGACCCCTGCTGATCTGATATTGATGACCAATCATGATTATAGGTCATCAATAAAAATAACTTGGACAATCCCTTTAAGGCCCCTTTCACACAGGCGAGTTTTCCGCGTGGGTGCAATGCGTGAGTTGAACGCATTGCACCCGCACTGAATCAGGACCCATTCATTTCTATGGGGCTGTTCACATGAGCGGTGATTTTCACGCATTACTTGTGCGTTGCGTGAAAATCGCAGCAAGCTCTATTTTGTGCGTTTTTCACGCAACGCAGGCCCCATAGAAGTGAATGGGGCTGCGTGAAAATCGCAAGCATCCGCAAGCAAGTGCGGATGCGGTGCGATTTTCACGCACGGTTGCTAGGAGACGATCGGGATGGGGACCCGATCTGTATTATTTTCCCTTATAACATGGTTATAAGGGAAAATAATAGCATTCTGAATACAGAATGCAAAGTAAAATAGCGCTGGAGGGGTTAAAAAAAAATAAAAAATGATTTAAATCACCTTAATCCACTTGCTCGCGCAGCCCAGCTTCCCTTCTGTGCTGTGTACAGGAAAAGGACCTGTGGTAATGTCACTACGGTCATCACATGGTCCATCACATGATCTTTTACCATGGTGATGGATCATGTGATGGACCATGTGATGACCGGAGTGACATCACCACAGGTCGTTTTCCTGTACACAGCACAGAAGAGAAGCCGGGCTGCGCGAGCAAGTGGATTAAGGTGAGTTTAAAAAAAAAACATTTTTTTTAACCCCTCCAGCGCTATTGTACTATGCATTCTGTATTCAGAATGCTATTATTTTACCTTATAACCATGTTATAAGGGAAAATAATACAATCTACAGAACACCGATCCCAAGCCTGAACTTCTGTGAAGAAGTTCGGGTTTGGGTACCAAACATGCCGATTTTTCTCACGCGCGTGCAAAACGCATTACAATGTTTTGCACTCGCGTGGAAAAATCGCGTATGTTCCCGCAACGTACCCGCACCTTTTTCTGCAACGCCCATGTGAAAGAGGCCGAAGTTTGAACATAGCCTAAGGGCTCGTTCACACGAACGTGTGATGCCTGTTGCCGTATTGCGGACCACATTTGCGGATTGGCAAAACATGGGCACCGTTCCGTGGCCATTCCACATCACGGATGCAGACCCATTCATTTCAATGGGTCTGCAAATCCGGAGATGCGGAACAGAAGAACGGAACGGAACACTACTGAAGCACTACGGAGCACTTTCTGTTCTTCCGTTCTGTGCTTCCGCACTGCAAAAAGATAGAACTTGCTCTTTTTGCAGAACGGAAAGATCGCGGACCCATTCAAGTGAATGGGTCTGCGATTCCCATGTGCCTGCCCCACGGACGGTGCCCGTGCATTGCGGACCGCAATTTGCGGTCCACAGCAAGGGCACGCGCTTCACACGTTTGTGTGAAAAGCCCTAATTCTGAGATTCATTGTAAGCAAAATTGAACAGAAAACTATTTTTAGCATTTTATTTTACAATTATATTGTAGGTGTTATAGTCATTTTTTGCATTTTAGATTTATTTCTCCTCTATTAGTATACACATCCTTAAATAAATACGTTTTGTTTGTTGTAATTTTTTTTCTACACATTTTCATAGACTGTATGCACATCTTCTAATATGAAAGGGGTTGTCCTATATATTTTTGACCTATCCCCAGGATAGGTTATCAGTATCAGATAGATAACCCCCACGATCAACTGTTTACAGCAGCTGGTGCCAGAAATGTCGAGTGGATGGAGGCAGAAGCTCCATTCACTGTGTAGTGGCTGTGCCGGGTTCCTGCAGCTCAGCTCCCATTCAATTGAATAGGCGCTAAGCTCCAGTAGTTTCCGGTGTCAGCGGCTGATTAGAACAGCTGATTTGTGAAGGTGTTTGACCTCTACCAATCTGAGGATAAAAAGTGGTTTGTACAAGAATCCAGCCAAGGTGTGTGGGGTTACTGCTGGATGAAGCATCAGATTTGAGGAATAATATACAAGGGGGTAACTGGAGAAGAGGTAGGGCTCTTTTACAGGGGCCTATAGAGCTGGTAATCATCGGGAATGAGGAACGTTAATTCCTGGTCATGCCTTTGCATGTAGAAATGATGCTGCTGTATGGAGATGAATGATCAGTACTACACATACTATTCATCCCCATACTATTTTGTTTGTCTTCTGTACTGTTGGTAGAATGGTGGCTCAGTGGTTAGCACTGGTACCTTGCGTGGGTTTCCTCTGGGTGCTCTGGTTTTCTTCCCCACATGAAAGATGCATCCAGTCGACAAACTGATGATTGGTGGCCCATTTACACAGACCAATTATTACTAAAGAGCATTCGTACAAACATTTATTCCTGGTATTTGGCTTTATCCTTGGTCTGAGTAAAAGGGCTCTTGGATTAGGAAATGTGATAGGCCAACTTAAATGGGGTCTCTGGGAAGTGCCACCAGCCTGCCTTCATAAACAGAAGATTCAAAATTACCTGCTCTCCGCCACTCCGGTCCTCTGTGTCCATGTTCCGATCCCCGGCACTGTTTACTTTCAGCACTGCATGGTCACAGTCACATGCTTCACTGCAGCCAATGACTAGCTTCAGCGGTGATGTGCTGATGGAAGGAAACAAGGCATGGACTGGAACATGGCCACAGAGGAGGCATCACGGAGGACCGGAGTGGCAGGGAGCAGGTAAGTATGGGTCTTATGTTTACAGATGCAGGCTACGGGCACTTGCACAAAATCAGTATTCCTGGAGAACCCCTTTAAGAACATGCATTTTTAGGGCAAGCTTAACCCCTTAAGGACCAGGCTCATTTTCACCTTAAGGACCAGGCCATTTTTTGCAAATCTGACCAGTGTCACTTTAAGTGCTCATAACTTTAAAACGCTTCGACTTACCCAGGCCGTTCTGAGATTGTTTTTTCGTCACATATTGTACTTCATGACACTGCTAAAATTGGGTCAAAAAAGTTAATTTTTTTGCATAAAAAAATACATTTTTTACCAAAAATTTTGAAAAATTAGCAAATTTCAAAGTTTCAGTTTCTCTACTTCTGTAATACATAGTAATACCCCCAAAAATTGTGATGACTTTACATTCCCCATATGTCTACTTCATGTTTGAATTGTTTTGGGAATGATATTTTATTTTTTGGGGATGTTACAATGCTTAGAAGTTTAGAAGCAAAATTTGAAATTTTTGAGAAATCTTCAAAATCCCACTTTTTATGGACCAGTTCAGGTTTGCAGTCATATTGTGAGGCTTAGATAATAGAAACCTCCCAAAAATGACCCCATTCTAGAAACTACACCCCTCAAGGTATTCAAAACTGTTTTTTCAAACTTTATTAACCCTTTAGGTCTTCCACAAGAGTTGATGGCAGATGGAGAAACAATTTTGAAATTTCTATTTTTTGGAAAATTTTCCAATATAATCAATTTTTTCCAGGAGTAAAACAAGGGTTAACTGCCAAACAACACTCAAAATGGGTTGCCCTGATTCTGTAGTTTGCAGAAACACCCCATATGTGGTCGTAAACTACTGTTTGGCCGAACGGTAGCACATAGAAGGAGGGGAACACCATATGGGTTTTGGAAGGCAGATTTTGCAGGACTGGTTTTGTTTATACCATGTCCCATTTGAAGCCCCCTGTTGCACCCCTAGAATAGAAATTTCAAAAAAGTGACTCCATCTAAGAAAGTACACCCCTCAAGGTATTCAAAACTGGGTTTACAAACTTTGTTAACCCTTTAGGTGTTCCACAAGAGTTAATGGCAGATGGAGAAACAATTTTGAAATTTCTATTTTTTGGAAAATTTTCCAATATAATCAATTTTTTCCAGGAGTAAAACAAGGGTTAACTGCCAAACAACACTCAAAATGGGTTGCCCTGATTCTGTAGTTTGCAGAAACACCCCATATGTGGTCGTAAACTACTGTTTGGCCGAACGGTAGCACATAGAAGGAGGGGAACACCATATGGGTTTTGGAAGGCAGATTTTGCAGGACTGGTTTTGTTTATACCATGTCCCATTTGAAGCCCCCTGTTGCACCCCTAGAATAGAAATTTCAAAAAAGTGACTCCATCTAAGAAAGTACACCCCTCAAGGTATTCAAAACTGGGTTTACAAACTTTGTTAACCCTTTAGGTGTTCCACAAGAGTTAATGGCAGATGGAGAAACAATTTTGAAATTTCTATTTTTTGGAAAATTTTCCAATATAATCAATTTTTTCCAGGAGTAAAACAAGGGTTAACTGCCAAACAACACTCAAAATGGGTTGCCCTGAATCTGTAGTTTGCAGAAACACCCCATATGTGGTCGTAAACTACTGTTTGGCCGAACGGTAGCACATAGAAGGAGGGGAACACCATATGGGTTTTGGAAGGCAGATTTTGCAGGACTGGTTTTGTTTATACCATGTCCCATTTGAAGCCCCCTGTTGCACCCCTAGAATAGAAATTTCAAAAAAGTGACTCCATCTAAGAAAGTACACCCCTCAAGGTATTCAAAACTGGGTTTACAAACTTTGTTAACCCTTTAGGTGTTCCACAAGAGTTAATGGCAGATGGAGAAACAATTTTGAAATTTCTATTTTTTGGAAAATTTTCCAATATAATCAATTTTTTCCAGGAGTAAAACAAGGGTTAACTGCCAAACAACACTCAAAATGGGTTGCCCTGATTCTGTAGTTTGCAAAAACACCCCATATGTGGTCGTAAACTACTGTTTGGCCGAACGGTAGCACATAGAAGGAGGGGAACACCATATGGGTTTTGGAAGGCAGATTTTGCAGGACTGGTTTTGTTTATACCATGTCCCATTTGAAGCCCCCTGTTGCACCCCTAGAATAGAAATTTCAAAAAAGTGACTCCATCTAAGAAAGTACACCCCTCAAGGTATTCAAAACTGGGTTTACAAACTTTGTTAACCCTTTAGGTGTTCCACAAGAGTTAATGGCAGATGGAGAAACAATTTAGAAATTTCTATTTTTTGGAAAATTTTCCAATATAATCAATTTTTTCCAGGAGTAAAACAAGGGTTAACTGCCAAACAACACTCAAAATGGGTTGCCCTGATTCTGTAGTTTGCAAAAACACCCCATATGTGGTCGTAAACTACTGTTTGGCTAAACGGCAGGACATAGAAGAAGGGGAACGCCATACGGTTTTTGGAAGGCAGATTTTGCTGGACTGGTTTATTTACACCATGTACCCTTTCAAGCCCCCTGATGCACCCCTAGAGTAGAAACTCCATAAAAGTGACCCCATCTAGGAAACTACGGGATAAGGTGGTTGTTGTTTTGGGACAATTTTTGGGGTAAATTTGATTTTTGGTTGCTCTATATTACTCTTTTTTGAGGCAATGTAACAAAAAAATGTAATACTAAAATTGTTTCTACATTCGCTATTTAGTTTTGTGGAACACCTAAAGGGTTAACATAGTTTGTAAAGTAATTTTTGAATACCTTGAGGGGTGTAGTTTCTTAGATGGGGTCACTTTTTTGGAGTTTCTAGTCTAGGCTACATCAGGGGGGGCTTCTAATGGGACATGGTGTAAAAAAAAAAAACTGTCCATCAAAATCTGCCTTCCAGAAACCGTATGGAGTTCCCTTCGTTCTATGCCCTGCCGTGCGGCTATATAGCCATTTACGACCACATATGGGGTGTTTCTGCAAACTACAGAATTGGGGCAATAAATGTTTAGTTTTGTTTGGCTGTTAACCCTTGCTTTATTACCGGCAAAATGGATTTAAATTTAAATTTTGCCCAAAAATAGGTGTTTTGGCACCGTTTTTATTTTATATTTTTAACACCGTTCATCCGAGGCGTTTGGTAAAAAGTTATTTTTATAGCGACGACTTTTACGCACGCGACGATGCCCAATATGTATGGCTCTCAGACTTTGGAGACACTAAGCAGGCATCCTAAAACTGCGGCCCTCCAGATGTTGTAAAACTACAATTCCCACCATGCCCTGATGATGGCTGTAGGTTGTCTGGGCATGCTGGGAGTTATAGTTTTACAACATCTGGAGGGCCGCAGTTTGAGGATGCCTGCACTAAAACTAATATTTTTTGGGGAAAGAAAAATTGTTTTCGTGTCTCCAAAGTCTGAGAGCCATAGTGTTTTATGTTCTCTAGTGAACTGTTGGGGATTATAAAAATTTAGTACTCCATGGAAGTGTGATACTCCCTGAAGCAATCGATAATGCAGAGGCCCGGATGATCGGGGCACGTGTCACATTGAGTTGTGGTGTCCTTCCGTATCCCCCTCTTGTGACACACTCTGCACTTTTTTTGGGTTCGTCCCTTCTTTCCAGTATGGGGGACCACACCTGGAAAGTGTTGGCCAGGGACGATCCGGGCGCCTCCAGTTCCCGAGGTACTCCGGCCTGCTCTTTCCCGGTCCAAAAAGATCAGGTCTTTGAGGACTGCCTCATAGAATTGGAGGAATGTCCCTGTGCTGCCAGCGCTTCGGGATAGTACAAAAGAGTTGTACATGGCAACCTGCACCATGTAGACCGCAACTTTTTTGTACCATGCCCGGGTTTTGCGCATGGCGTTATATGGCGTGAGGACTTGATCAGAGAGATCAACTCCTCCCATATACCGATTGTAGTCGACGATACAATCGGGCTTGAGGACCGTTGCCGCGGTACCTCGCACAGGGACTGGGGTGGTGCTGTTACCGTGGATTGTGGACAGCATAAGGACATCCCTCTTGTCCTTATACCTGACCAGCAACAGGTTTCCACTGGTAAGTGCACGGGTCTCACCCCTGGGGATAGGTACCTGGAGGGGGTAGGCAGGGAGGCCGCGTTGATTTTTCCGCACGGTCCCACAAGCGAACGTGGATCTGGCGGCAAGGGACCTGAACAAGGGAATGCTGGTATAAAAGTTGTCCACGTACAAGTGGTAACCCTTATCCAGCAGTGGGTACATAAGGTCCCACACGAGTTTCCCGGTAACACCCAGAGTGGGGGGACATTCTGGTGGTTGAATCCGGGAATCTCGCCCCTCGTACACACGAAATTTGTAAGTGTACCCTGAGGTACTCTCACAAATTTTGTATAGCTTCACGCCATACCTCGCCCGCTTTGTGGGAATGTATTGGCGGAAACTGAGTCTCCCCTTGAACGCAACGAGAGACTCATCAACCGCGACCTCCCTTCCAGGTACGTAGGCCTGCTGAAATGTGGCCCCAAAGTGATCGATGACCGGCCGTATCTTGTACAGCCGGTCATAGGCAGGATCACCTCGGGGGGGACATGCTGCATTATCGGAATAATGCAGACATTTCCGGATGGCCTCAAACCGGTGACGTGTCATGACCATACTGTACAGTGGGGTCTGGTATAGGACGTCCCCACTCCAGTATTGCCTGACACTGGGTTTTTGGACTAGACCCATATGCAGCACGAGGCCCCAAAATGTCCTCATCTCGGCTGCACTGACCGGCGTCCAGCCACCGGGTCTAGCCAAAACTGAGCCTGGGTTTTGAGCGACGAACTGTTGGGCGTACAGATTCGTCTGCTCCACCATCAAATTCACCAGTGGGTTACTGAAAAAAAAACTAAAAAAGTCTATTTCAGTAAACCCCACTGTGGGAATCTGGATTCCAGGATTGCCAGCGAAATCCGGAATCTCAGGCTCAAAGTCCACTGGGGGACACCAGCTAAGTTCATCGGCAGGGGGCTCCGGTGAACTTATTTGGTGGGCCGGGAAACCAGTACGAACCCCAGGGCGGCTCGTACTAGGGTGGGCCACAGGATCCCTAGCATGTGTGGCCCCTGGCTCCGCCTGGCGGCGTCTCCGCTGCCTTGGTGGCTCATCGTCATCCGATGATGATGAGGAGGATGCGGATGACAAAAGGAACGTGGGGTCATCCTCATCCTCACTGGGGCTCTCAGAGTCGGAGGCAATCTGGGCATATGCCTCCTCGGCTGAGAACACCCGGCGGGCCATGGGTGTGTGTGTGTGCGTGTGTATGTGCGTGCGTGTAAACCTTTATTCTATGTGCGTGTGTGTGGGGGCACGGGTGTTCACGTACTAAAAAGTCCAGGCAAAAAAAATGTGTTAGGAAAAAAAAAAAAAAAAAAAGTTCAAACTTGCTGATCTGCGGTTCAACGCTGATCAGCGGTCGGTGGGGTGGTGGGGCGGGCGATGCGCTAACAGTGGACGGACGCTAAAAAGTGCCGGCCAGTCAGCGCACGCAGAAAAAAAAAAATGTGGTGGTGGGGGAAGGGTCTGGTGGTGGGGGGAGGGGGTTGGTGGGTGGGGGGGGGGGGGCTGGTGGTGGGGGGGGGGGGCTGGTGGTGGGGGGGATGCGGGGGGGGCAAGTGGCGTGGGGTCTGGGGTCTGAAAGTTGTAAAAAAAAAAGTTTGGAATAAATGTGTTTTTTTTTTTTGTTTTTTTTCTAACTTTTCCCTTCTTTCCCTGCCTAACGGTGCCTCTCCCTCACTGACCCTAACCTACCTGGGTGGCGATGGGTGCAGGAGGGTGATGGATGCCGATTTAGGGGGACACAGGAGCTGGTGCTGGACGATGCTGCACGGTCAGGGTGCTGGACAGGAAGAGGAGGGGAGAGAGGAGCGCAGGAAGTTTGAATCTCGCGCCTCTCTCCCCTGCACCAATCAGCACCCTGGACAGCGGCGTTCAGCACCAGGGCCAGCTCCGCCTCTGCAAATCCTCGGACTGCGATTGGTGGTGTAAAATTACGCCACCGATCGCAGTCTTTTTCCGGTTCATCGGGTCACAGGACACCCGAATGGACCGGAAACGCAGAAAACCGCAGGTCTGAATTGACCTGCGGTTTTCTGCGATCGCCGATACGGGGGGGTCCAATGACCCCCCCCTGCGTTGTTACGGGATGCCGGCTGAATGATTTCAGCCGGCGTCCCGTTCCGATTAACCCCTGCGGCGCCGGAATGCAGATTTTAAGTCAGGACGTACCGGTACGTCCTCGGTCCTTAAGGACTCGGGAAATAGGGCGTACCGGTACGTCCTCGGTCCTTAAGGGGTTAAAGGGACTCCGACAGACCCAATAACCATAATTAGCTGTACATATCCATGCACAGGTCTTCTAATGTGCATTAAAAACATATAAGTATAACCCCTGTCCACATTATGAATACAGTAAACTCACGTTTTATAACCTGAACTAATCGCTGTTCTTTCTGCCCAAGGGGCGGGGTTTCAGCTTCTCTTGCGCCCAGCCAGCATCAGCCCAACCGCAGTTTTGAAGCGCCGCCCAGCTCATTAATATTCACTTCGCTGGGCGGCTTCTGCTGTCCCCGACCTTCCGAGATCCGGCGCATGCCCAATAGAAAGCTATGGGTGCCGGGCGCATGCGCAGAAGCTGAAAGCGAGTCCGATGCCCATAGCTTTCTATTGGGCATGCGCCGGATCTCGGAAGGTCGGGGACAGCAGAAGCCGTCCAGCGAAGTGAATATTGATGAGCTGGGGGGCGCTTCAAAACGGCAGTTGGGCTGAGGCTGGCTGGGCGCAAGTGGAGCTGAAACCCCGCCCCTTGCGCAGAAAGAAAAGCGATTACTTCAGGTTATAAAACGCGAGTTTACTGTATTCATAATGTGGACAGGGGTTATACTTATATGTTTTTAATGCACATTAGAAGACCTGTACATGCATATGTACAGCTAATTATGGTTATTGGGCCTGTCAGTGTCCCTTTAAATAGTTATTCCAGCTTTTTATAAGTTTTTAAATCCTCCCTATCCCCACCAGACCTTTGCCGTCAAGCATACTTACCTACTCCTGGCCACTTGGTTCCAGCTTCTGTCCACTGTTTGCCGCACTCTGGTCCCTGCAAGTAAACTGCAGCCAGCCAATGACTGGCCACAGTGGTGACGTGTCCCCAAAGCTGCATATGACCAATTGTCATTGGGTGCAGTAGGCACGTGACCCTGTCCCTTTACATGCAGAGACTGAAGAGTAGAAAAGACAGCAGGACCGATGGAGCTGGAACCGAGTAGCAGGATACAAGTAAAAGCTGGAACAACCATTTAAAGCTATGGATGTTGAGAAGTATGGGGTAGCACATTCCAGAGCACTGGTGCAGCTCACGAAAAGTCTTACTGTAACTATGTATATTTATAACATTAAAGGGAGTTAAAAATACATAGTCTAAGGGGTAAGGATTAGAAAAACATGCCTGCTTTCTTCCATAAACAGTATTTACCTAGATTCACTTGACCAACCTGGTATATTACAAACCATTAAAATGTTATGTTTTTCTGAATAAAACTGGGGCGAAGGGGTGGAGGGTTGGGGGTTGCCCTGGAGTGCTATAAATATTTAGTCAATCAGATGGTCATGGAATACAGCTTCAGACTTTTCTCCACAGGTCCCTCTCAGGTGTCTTGATTGTGTCTTCTTCAGGAATATACTAGACTATATTGTATTATTATTAGGCCTCATGCACACGACCGTTGTGTGTTTTGCGGTCCGCAAATTGCGGATGCACAAAACATGGATGGCGTCTATGTGCGTTCCGCAATTTGCGGAATGGCGCAGGCAGCCATTAATATAACTGCCTATTCTTGTCTGCAAAATGGACAAGAATAGGACAGGTTATTTTTTTTTGCGGACTATGGAACAGAGCAACGGATGCGTAAAGCACACGGAGTGCTGTCCGCATCTTTTGCGGCCCAGTTGAAGTGAATAGGACCAAAACAACGGTCGTGTGCATGAGGCCTTATTATTATTTTAACTAAATTGGCTTTGAAGGTTATGGTTATGAAGGGCTATATGGAAAGAAGCACATTACAAAGAAACAATAGAGGATGATAAATAGTAGTGAAATATATTACATATTAGACAGCATATCTGGGGAATTTATGGCAAACGTTTGTTTTCTCATAACAGCTTATTTAATGCAGTGTAATAATGTTGAGAGTGGTAATAGCTGATAAATGAATGTTCTCAGGAGATTTATGTCTCTTCTTATTGTTGCAGGTTTTGGAAAATGAGATAAGAACTAGAGATACAGTCAGCTCAGGAACAAGCTTCGCAGTACAAAGCCTGGACAGGAAACACCTAGCTGGAATTGGTGATCTGCGAGGTCGTGTGGCCAGGTCAGTGTCTATAATTTCGGAAGTAATTAAATAACTTCAAGATATCTTCTAGAACCGGCTACTTTTATACGCAGAACAGAATATATTTTTAGAACATGGGCAAGGGTGTACTGCCAAATTGTCTGAAACGCCTTTGGAGACGGCTTATGGTAGAGAAATGAACATTCAATGCACGGGCAACAGCTCTGGTAGACATTCCTGCAGTCAGCATGACAAGTGCACAGTGCCTCAAACGGTGCGACACCTGTGGCATTGTGCTGTGTGATCAAACTGCACATTTCAGAGTGTTCTTTTATTGTGGGCAGTCTATGGCACACCTGTGCAATATTCATGCTGTCTAATCAGCACCTTGATATGCCACACCTGTGAGGTGGGATGGATTATCTCGGCAAAGGAGAAGTGCTCACTAACACAGATTTAGACAGATTTGTGAACAATATTTGAAAGTAATGGGTCTTTTGTGGATGTAGAAAATGTTTCAGATCTTTGAGTTCAGTTCATGCAAAATGGGACCTAAACCGAAAGCGTTGCGTTTATATTTTTGGTCAGTGTACATTTCAGTACAGGTCAGTACTTCACTATATAATGTTCTCCATGATTTTGAGTCTGCTTCGGAGTGAGTAAGAGAAAACTGGGAAGCAGATTCTCTTCTATTTTCTGTGTGCAGTGGATGGGAGCTAGTATCCACCTACAAGATCTTGGAGAACTGAGAACAGTATTGAAGGTTATAATTAATCATTGTATAATATAGTTAACATTGTATAATTGATCTGAGAAAGGATGAACTTGATGGACCTGTGTCTTGTTTCGACCTGTGTAACCTGTGTAAAACTAAATAAAAATAACATACAGATCAGAAAACGTCAAAAAAATAAAAAGTGGGAGATGCATGTGATATAATGGGTGATGTATAAAGATACAAGAGATGAAGCAGTGCCCAGGGGTGTACACAGACTTCATAGCAAATCTTCTGCCCCACCCACTTTCCTAGTACGTGTACGTCAACCACTTCCATGCAATGCAGATTTCAGATTTTTTATTTATTTTTTTGCTTTTATTAAGCGATAGAAATGTTAATAAAATAATTGTAATAAAAAAGTCACACCTGGCCTCTCTCACTTTATCTGATTTCAGAAAAAGTGGAACAGGTGCTGCTTGAAGCCACCACTAGGGAAAGCAAAGTGCATTGGAATTTAAGCAGTTAAAATAGACTGAGATAGAAGCTGGAATAATCTGTTCGCACTGAGCTCCCCCTAGTGGTGGCTGCAGTGTTTTCATATCAGAAAGAGAACAAAGAGTTCAGCATGGCTGAACTATTGATGATCTCTGCAAGTGCATAAAGTCCATAAAGTAAAAAGCAGCCGGCACTGCCAGGTGAGTATACCGTGTAATAGACCCTTGGAAGCACAAACTGCGATAATCAGTGGTGCTCTGCTCCATGGACTCTTGTAGGAAAATAAATAAATACATTTGTGACCAGGTAGAGGGAGTGAGGTATATCCCACCCCTACACCGGATCATTGTAGGCTTGACAAACCGCGAGGAGCGCGAAACGGCTGTTGCCTGACCCTTTGTGCAGTGCCTGTGTTCGACCTTTGAAATATTCAATAAAGCTGCCGAGTGTATACTATGGTGAGCACCTATTGATGATCTCTCCTTAGAATACTGTAGGGCATAATATCAAAAGGATAAACGTCTAACTTCAAGCACCCACACTAAACAGTCAGAACAGGCTGCTGCGCTACAGAAGAAAAAAAAACAATGCAACAGCACTCTGCAAACATAATGGCCGCCATAAAGTTCAGGAAGTGTTGGTTCCACATGCATGCTGGGACCACTCTGCCTTTTACCACTTTTGGTGCCATAAAGGCATGTAGAACCAACACTTTCTGAACATTATGGCGGCCATTATGGCGCATAACAGGTAGCATTTAGTGTTAGGTTCCCGTCTTACAGAGTTCGCCTTGACGTTTGGCAGACGGGCTCAAATGGTTTTGTACAAAATGCATTTTCCAAGCATCCCAGTTTATAAATAAGCATAGCATTAGCACTTGAATGTTTTTTGTTTCTATGGCATTATTGTACTTTATGGTATTTTCAAGAAAATGGGGAATTTTGTACATTAGTTTCTGATATAAGTAGTTGAAAGAAGTTCTCTAGGACTTTTATACTGATGACCTCTTCTCTGGATAGGTCGTCAGTATATGATCGGTAGAGGTGTGACACCCGGGACCCCCACTGATCAGCTGTTTGACAAGGCATAGGTGTATGCAGGAGTGTTGTGGTCTTCTCACAGCTTAGCCTGGACCATGTGAAGTCACATTCATCGTTCACATGGCCTAGATGCAGCCTAACCCCAGTGAAATGAATGGGGCTGTGTGCAATACTAAGCCCAGTCGCTGTACAATGGACGCCGGTGAGCTGAGAGAAGGCCGTATCACTACTGCGAGGGTCGGTGCCTTTTCAAACAGCTGATCAGCAGTAGTCCCAGATGTCGGACCCCCATCGATCAGATACTGATGACCTATCCAGAGGATAGGTCATCAGTATAAAAGTCTCAGCAAACCTCTTAATTCATTCTCACCTCTCTTTCGGTTCAGAACATTTAGTTATACACTGATCATCCATAACATTAAACTGACAGCAAAAGTGAATAGCATTATCTTATGACAATGGCACCTGTCAGTAAATGAAACTGATGCATAGGAAGAAGGTGAAGTGGGCAAGCATAGGGATCTGACAATGGCCAAATTGTGAAGGGTAGACAACTGGGTCAGAATATCTCCTTAACAGCAGGTCTTGTGGGGGTATTTTTGGTATGCTGTGGTTAGTACCTACCAAAATTGGTCCAAAGAAGGACACAGGGTCATGGGCACCTAAGGCTCATTGATAATCGTGGGGATTAATGACAAGCCAATCTGGTCCGATCCCGCTGAAGAGCTACTGTAGCACAAATTGTTGAAAAAAGTTAATGCTGGACACCTTCAGAGGTCTTATGGAGTTCATGCCTTGACGGCACCATTAGTCCACAGAGCTACAATGTGTTGCTTACAAGTGGCCTTCTGGCCATAATACTGTTGGGCACATTGACCCCATATTAAAAAAAAAATCGATTTTTAAAACACGTAGGATGAACCTATCAACAGAGATAGCTAGCTGAACTGAGAGGGAGGGCAGAGTAGGGCAAATACAGGTAGCGTGCTAGCTGTTAGACATCTAGGGTGATACACTCCCTTCACTGCACTGACTGCCTCTGATCCATCTCTTACAGCTTCCCTGTATTATCTATGCATATTTTGTGCGTTCAGTAATTTTCATATAGGTCTATGCTATCACAATACAACACACACATTTTAATATTTCAATATTTTTAGAACCTAATATTTTAGGATTTTAACATACAATAAAAATACAATACTTTAAGCCTAACTTTAGCATTGGAGGGGTTATCACATGACTAATGTAAAAAATGAAAATCAGACATCATATAGTACATGACAATCACTTTCTAACAAAGCTTGAACCAGCCCTGTACCTCACGTGGATCCAGAGATCTCCCCATCCATTACTCTGCTAGATTTACAGTATATGAAGCTGACAGATCAGTGAAGCGTCTTTTCTGCTGCAGCTATCTCCCTATGACAGCTCAGTAGGAGGATGAAACTGAGCATGTGCGGCCTTCTCATTGAGCAGGATAAAGAAATAAGAAAAAGAACAAACAGCAAGTGGAGCTATACAGATACATTTTTTGAATAACTCAGAGGCTATATGAAATTACATGCAAATACAAAAGTATTCAGATGAATGTGCTAGTTTGAAAACTATAGAATATTTTTCTTGGGACAACCCCTTTAGGCACTGTGTCAGCACGAGGAGGACCTGCACAGTATTAGGCCTCATGTACACGACCGTTGTGTGCATCCGTGTCCGTTGTTCCTTTTTCTTTGATTTTCTGCGCACCCATTGACTTTCAAATGCACCGTTGTTCATCCGCGTCCGTGATCCGTGTTTCCTGTCCGTCAAAAAAAATGGCCTGTCCTATTTTTTTGACGGACAACGGTTCACGGACCCATTCAAGTCAATGGGTCCGTGAAAAAACACGGATGCACATAAGATTGTCATCTGCGTCAGTGATTCGTGTCCGTAGGCTACTTTCATACAGACGGATTCGTGAAAACTCAGATCCGACAGTATATTCTAACACAGAGGCATTCCCATAGTGATGGGGACGCTTCAAGTTAGAATATACTACGAACTGTGTACATAACTACCCCCTGCTGCCTGGCAGCATCCGATCTCTTACAGGGGGCTGTGATCCGCACAATTAACCCCTCAGGTGCCGCACCTGAGGGGTTAATTGTGCGTATCATAGCCCCCTGTAAGAGATCAGGTGCTGCCAGGCAGGAGGGGGCAGACCCCCCTCCCCTGTATTACATTAATTGGTGGCCAGTGCGGCCCCCCCTGCCTCCCTCCCCTGTATTTAACTCATTGGTGGCCAGTGTGGCCCCCCTCCCTCCCTCCCCTGTATTTAACTCATTGGTGGCCAGTGCGGCCCCCCTCCCTCCCTCCCCTGTATTTAACTCATTGGTGGCCAGTGCGCCCTCCCCCCCTAATTAAAATCCCCCCACCCCCCCATCATTGGTGGCAGCAGAGAGTTCCGATCGGAGTCCCAGTTTAATCGCTGGGGCTCCGATCGGTTACCATGGAAACCAGGACGCTACTGCAGTCCTGGCTTCCATGGTTACTTAGCAATTGTAGAAGCATTATACTTACCTGCGCTGTCTGTGACCAGCCGGGCGCTCCTCCTACTGGTAAGTGACAGGTCTGTGCTATAGGCAATGCGCCGCACAGACCTTTCACTTACCAGTAGGAGGAGCGCTCGGCCGGTCACAGACAGCGCAGATAAGTGTAATGCTTCTAAAATTGCTAAGTAACCATGGAAGCCAGGACTGCAGTAGCGTCCTGGTTTCCATGGTAACCCATCGGAGCCCCAGCGATTAAACTGGGACTCCGATCGGAACTCTCCACTGCCACCAATGATGGGGGGGGTGGGGGGGGATTTTAATTAGGGGGAGGGAGGCCGCACTGGCCACCAATGAGTTAAATACAGGGGAGGGAGGGAGGGGGGCTGCACTGGCCACCAAAGAGTTAAATACAGAGGAGGGAGGGGTCCGCACTGGCCACGAATGAGTTAAATACAGGGGAGGGAGGGGGGCCGCACTGGCCACCAATGAGTTAAATACAGGGGAGGGGGGTCTGCCCCCTCCTGCCTGGCAGCACCTGATCTCTTACAGGGGGCTATGATACACACAATTAACCCCTCAGGTGCGGCACCTGAGGGGTTAATTGTGCTGATCACGGCCCCCTGTAAGAGATCGGGTGGTGCCAGGCAGCAGGGGGCAGTCATGTACACAGTGCGTAGTATATTCTAACTTGAAGCGTCCCCATCACTATGGGAACGCCTCTGTGTTAGAATATACTGTCGGATCTGAGTTTTGACGATCTTACTCAAATCCGATGGTATATTCTAACATAGAGGCGTTCCCATTGTGATGGGGATGCTTCAAGTTAAAATATACCATCGGATTGGAGAAAACTTCGATCCTATGGTATATTAATAGGGACTCCTGACTTTACATTGAAAGTCAATGGGGACGGATCCGTTTCCAATTGCACCATATTGTGTCAACGTCAAACGGATCCGTCCCCATTGACTTGCATTGTAAGTCAGGACGGATCCGTTTGGCTCCGCACGGCCAGGCGGACACCAAAACGACTTTTTCCTTCCATGTCCACGGACCCTCCAAAAATCAAGGAAGACCCACGGAAGAAAAAACGGACACGGAACTACGGAACCCGTTTTTGCGGACCTTAAAAAAAACGGTTGTGTGCATGAGGCCTTAGGTAGATGATTTTAATCTTATGGCTCATTAGTTTACAGTATATATTCTATGCTATACAATATATACCAAAGACATGTCAGAGTTTGTACTTAAAGGGGTATTCCAATCTTGGACATTGGGGGCATATCACTAGGATATGCCCTCAATGTCTGATAGGTGCGGGTCCCAGAGGTGACCCTCTATTAATTTCTATGGGAATACCAAAAGTTGGCGAGCAGCGTGCTAGTGTATTTTCGGAAGTCCCATTAAAATGAATGGGAAGAACACTTTGTATGCACGGCCACTGCTCCAATTACTTCTATAGGGCTTACGGAAATAGCTAAGCCAGCGCTCGGCTAGGTTCTGCAGTCCCATATAAATTAATGGAGGGTGGATGTGCATGAACAGTGCACCCTCTGGCACTTTGCGGGTTCTGTTCTTAGTATAGGTGCGGGTCCCAGAGGTGGGACCCGCACCTATCAGACATTGGGGTATATCTTAGCGATATGTCCCTAATTACATTTTTAGCAGACCATACCACTTTTCTGGTAAGGTGACATCTATTCAGCTGCAGGAAACAAAGTGACACAGATCATTATAAGTTTGGGATAGACGAGCACTGGTATATAAACCTGGTTTTACAATTATTGTCTGATATTATTATTTTGGCTATCCCCTGTGCTCATATACCCATATATGCATATTAAAGTGAAAATTTGATGGGAGATTAAAATTCTAGGTTTTTGTTAAATTAAGTGTTGAATCAGGAGCCAGACACAGGAACCGCTGACACACCACATTATCCTAACATAAGAATACTGCATAAATTATTGTCAGGCTGGACAGTTCTTCTCAAGTACAGCCAGGAAGGAAAGTAGTTTTATACTGCAGATAAACTGTACCAGGATAATTACGGTTATATCTAGAAAATACACCATTTAAAGTGGCATTACGTAGTACTTTAATGGTATCGATGGTCCATACCAAGCACAATGTATTACCAATAGACATGTTCAGATCAAGGAAGGCCTCTTCTATTGTACACTCATTTTGCACTTATGTCCTGTTCAACAGTCCCATTTAAGGCTGAATTCACAATGTATTTCCAGGGCTGTATCTTCTAGAATAATTCCAGGTTCAAGTCATAATGCCCAAATTCACCTGACAATGACAAAATGTGTGTCCTTTGATATATGTTGCTATTCCTTTTTTTCAGCTGTATGACATAATACAGTCTGATGTTCTATTCCATACAAAATATAAAAAGTATACAGTGTAATGCACATTTTTTAACATGAGTAATGTATGTCATTGTATGGATTTACAGTGGCATCCGTAATAGTCATCCATCTAAGGTAAAGTACTGTGCAAAAGTTTGTGGGGGGAAAATGCTGCAAAGTAAGAATGCTTTTAAAAATAGAACTGTCTTATGGGCATTGGGTGTGGAACTACTTCTCCAACAAACTGGTTTGACTTAAGGCTAGACCTAAGGATGTTATCCCGGCAGTCCCTGGTTTTCACAGGGATCCAGAATCGTTGAAGGGGACCCACCAGGCTGCTACCTCTTGGAATAGTCCCGGGGTCTTTGGCAGCTGATCCACGGGGGTCAGAGTTGAGAAACAGGCAGAGGTCTAGGCAGAGTCTATGCAAATCTGTGACACTAGTCAGAGGTCAGGGCAGGCAGCAAACAGAGCGGTAAACATGGCAAAGGTCAGTACATTGGCAGACAAAGTGAACAGCGCACCTTCACTAGGAACTCGCAAGCTCGATAACCTACAGCTCAGGCACCCCTAGAGGAAGGCCCCTTAAATGCCCTGAGGTGACCATCCATTGGCTGGAGGAGACTAGTTTGCCCCACTGGCAAGAGTTGAAGAGTGAGCACCTAAGAGACTGACCAGGAGGACTTGGCATGTGAGATGCTGGTAGTCGGACCTGCTGCTGGTGATCAGCAGAGGACAAGCTGTTCTGGGCCGCTGGGACAGAAGAATCTGGGTGAGTTATATGGTGCCCATGGCCACCGGGGGGAGGGGGGAGCGGGACAGTGGCACGCACATTCCGACATTGTAACAAACTGTTAATAGTTTACTTTGATCAATAAACAAAAAAACAAGAACGAGCAAGAGAAATCAAATTAATATTCGGTGTGACCACCCTTTTCCTTCAGAACAGCATCAGTGCTTATGGGTACTCTTGCACACAGTTTTTGAGTGAAATTGGCAGGGAAATTGTAACAAACATCTTGGAGCACTGACCACAGATCTGCTGTGGATGTAGGCTTGCTCAGATCTTTCTGTCTCGTCATGTAATCCCAAACAGACTTGATGATGTTGAGATCAGGGCTCTGTGGAGGCCATATCATCACTTCCAGGACTCCTTGTTCTTTTTACATTGAAGATAGTTCTTACTGACATTGGGTGTATGTTTGGGTCCTTGTCCTGCTGCAAAATAAATCTAAATTTAAACTATTAACACTTCTGTTTCTGAAAGCATTCTTACTTTGCAGCATTTTTCCATACCTGCCTAAAACCTTTGCACAGTGCTTAATATGTTAGGAAATACTCTCAGCCCATTGTCCCTTAGGCTAAATAATGCAGATCTGCAGACCAGAAGCTGATAGAGAACAGGTAGTGGTTTGTGGCATATATGTATTGGGATTACATCTAAACATACTAATACGCATTTCCTATTTTCCCTTAATTTCAGATGTGATGCCAGTATAACAAAGTTATCAGGAGAGCTAATAACCACTAAAAAGGAGCTGCATGCGCAGGAGAACGAGATTCACAATATAAGTGCTGCACTGGAGGCAGATATGAAGGCGCTCGACTTTAAGGTTAGAGACATGGGGCGTCTGCCATCAAATCATTGAAAGAAGTTCACTTACTGTATTTCCTGTTTCTTACCCTATCCACAATACACACAGACACTAGGACCAATTTCATTCAAAGCCCGTTATCCTATCGGTTTACAAATTTTTTTGGAGACTGGACTACCCTGAAGAAACCTACACAAACACAAGAAGAACATGTGAACCCCATGCAGATGGTACTCCTGGTTGGATCCATATCTAGGACCCCAGTGCTACATGGGAGCAGTGCTTTCTCTTACATTCATCACAATAAATGGATGAGATATCACTTTCTGTTTTTACCATCTTATCTGTAGTTTGTGTTTTCCAGACCGGAGGAGGTTCACCATAGCAACCTAGTTCAAATGTAAGACATTGCTATGGGTGATATCTATAGTTTTTGACTACAGTCATTTTCTATACATGAGGCCCCATATAATGCGTGCCACAAGATGATCTCCCTCACTCAATAGCATAAAAATGAATGGATCATCTATTCTTCTGACTCTATGTTGTGCTGTTCCTTTATTATTTCTACTAGAAGTTATGTATGAATTTCTAGCAGTCTGCAGTAAGGGTACAGAGGGGTAGTAAAAAGTTGTTTATTTTTTTGGGGGGGGGGGGGGTGTACCTGCACAGTCTGAAAATGGCAGCACTGATCAGATACAGTGAGTCTGTTCAGGGGCACCCCCCCCCCCCCCAACTGGTTAACACCCCTGTGTACCCTCACTGCAGACTGCTAGCAATTCACTCATAACTTTTAGTAATAATAATAAAGGAACGGCACAACATAGAGTCATAATGATGACATGATGATGATCCAGAAGTGTTAATACATGGGGAATGCATGAAGCTATTAAAACAGGCATGTCAAGAGCGGTGACAGGTCCTCTTTAAGTCAAATACACAGTTCTGTAACATAGAGCAGCCCTCATTGCTCTGCTATTTTATGCATACGTTAGTTAAATAGCATTAGTGTCATTTATTTGCAAGTTAATTTGTCGTTTAGTGAATATGCTTCAGGAATTTCAAAGCTTCTTATTCCTTGCAAGAGTGTCCATAAATTCTGCATTCCCAGACATTGAAGACTCATGCTGCATGGTGACACTTCCCACAGACAGTGAGGGGGCTGAACTTGGCATCATTTTTCTAAACGAGGAACATCTAAAAGCTCCTATTTTTATTTTACTATTACCACTTCATGTGCATTACCTTATATTACATAGTAGAGGGATGTGACTCACTGTAAAAGCAACCAGCTTGTCTTCGGTCTGTATATCACGTATAATTCTGTGCTGGATGTGTTATAATACTTGAACTTAATTTGGGTTGTCCCCAGGGGTGGAATGACTGTTCAGACACAGAACGGTCTGCAAAAGAAATACACTAAGGGCTCATGCACACAAACGTTTTTTTTCTGTGTCCGCTCCAATTTTTTGGGGAAAAAAATGGAAATGACTGTGTGCATTCCATGTCCATATGTCCGCATAGCCGTTCCGTAAAAAAATACATGTCCTATTATTGTCCACATTACGGACAAGGATATGACTGTTCTATTATGGACAGGACAGCAAAATGCGGAATGTACACGGCCAGTATCCATGTTTTGTGGATCTGCAATTTGCATATTATTATTATAGTGATTGCTAAGGATCCTTTATCCTCATCGACTATTATTGTTGAGGGGTCCAGACCACTTATTTTTTTTTTACATCAGATAATTCTTTTTGATTTTTCGGAAAATCACAAAAAAGCAAAAGGAAGACATTCTGTACAGCATATATGCAACAGTTGATGACAAAAATATTATAGCCTTACACGATCGGGCAGACAGTTACTTACATAAGTATCACAAGTAACATAAACCATGGTACAAGAAGCACATAAAATCATGTATTCGAGTTCCAAAGTATATCTGGTACAGAACCACCTTTCCTATCCAATAAATTATAAACAGGAAACCAACCCTCCCTACCCAACTAAAGCCCAGTACCCCCCCCCCCCCCCCTACCCGAGCGATGGAGCGGATCCATACTCCAAGATTAGACATCTTATTAACATGTCAAAGGCACATCCATTGGTGTACTCCTCCTGTCTGTGTATCAGACCTCTTCACACCCGACCCGCGTAGTACTACACACCTTCATACAGCATACATCCAGAGTAAAATAGGATAGAGGAGATAGAGAGCCTACATAAACAAATACTGCGCCTCTTCCTACCCCGTAGTCCAACTACGAGGAAAGGCTAGACCGGACACTGTACCCTGCATTTCTCCCAGTTATCCCATATTTTGTCATACTTCCCAGCACAGTTTCTTTTAACATACACACTTTTCTCTAAGCGTAATATATCTGACTTTCTATTGAGGAATTCTCCCCTAGTCGGAGACTGAGGTCTAAGCCAAAATCTAGCTATGAGTTTTCTAGCTTGAAATAAGTTGACGCTGTACTCCCAAACGATGATGACGATTTTTGATGTCTAATATCCCGACCACACACGTTCTCGAACCAGGTGGAACTGCAATATTATAGGGCTAAAACCGCGGACCGAAAGTTCCGGAGCTCCGCACAATCCCAGAACATGTGTAACAAGGATGCAGGGCCCCTGCCACATCTAGGACAATGCGCATCTTTCCGAACACCTATCCGGCATAAAAACTCTGGCGTCCTATACACCCGGTGTATTAAAAACAGCTGGGACATACGCTGCCCCTCGCAAACTGACAGTTGTGGAGTGAGCGCCAAAAGCGATTTCCACTGCTCTTCTGAAATCGGCCCGACCTCCCTTTCCCATTTAGATTTGACTGCTAAGACCTCTTGCTTCAATGACTTCACATACAAGTTCCTGTAGATAGAGGATATCAGATCGCTCGAGGAGCTGTTTGTGAGAAGTTGCTGGAACAATGGGACCACAGTGCATTTCAACGACACAGATTTAGCATGTGTCTGAAAGGCATGACGAAGTTGTAAAAATTGATAGAAAGCCGTGTGTGGGAGACCAAATTCATTTCTCAACTGTTCAAAGGACTTGAAAACAGCAGCACTCTGAAGTTGACATAAATATCTCACTCCTTTGCGCTCCCAGGGTGAGAAGCCATCTAACTGGAATAGTTCAGGAAGGTGCGGATTTCTCCAAATAGGGGAAAACTGCGTAAACCCCACCACTTTTAATGTATCCCTGGTTATCCCCTGTGGTACCACTGCAAGCTTTTTCAGACAGATGTGCCATATTGCAGTGAATGGTAGTAAAGACACGGAGCCTACCTGGACAGTGGATCTTCTGAGTTGCCACAGGTGGAGTGCAGCACTTCTGCTTCGGAGTCCATGGGCAGTGGATGACATAGAGTAGAACCACTTGGTAGTAACAAAATCAGGTGATCGGATTAGAAGTCAATCACACAGAAAGTCAGGGCAAGCAGCGTTCATGCAAAATCCAGGCAGAAGGTCAAAGGCAAGCATCAATCCAAATCAGGACAGAAACTAACAAATCAACCTGGTTGCCCAGGCATAGAGAAGAGGGTAGCGGTTCCTAAAATAGCCATAGCGCTCAGTACTATAAGAGCTAACAACTCTTGTAGTACTGACCTGTATGGTAGAAGACTGCAGGCTACAAGTCAAGTAATTGTGTCACTTTACCTATCATGATCTGGTTTTGTTAACGGTACACAGACAGAATACTAACTGCTATTGTGGTGTATTTCTTTATTTATTGCGTCTGTAGAGAGATTAAATTATGGAAAGTGAACAGCACTCTGCCTTGGGCCAGTCACTGCCTTGGTTGTCTCTTCACTTTAGAATACAATTTAAACTCCACACAGTGTTCCTCATCTCTACATCGACTCCTTTATCTCTGCCTACCATCCTATATGTGCCCTACATTCTGCCATCCTCCATAATTTAAAGGGGTTCTACAGGAATAAAATAAAATAAAATACTTAAATATTATTTTACAATAAATATATATTCACAAATACCTTTCATTACTTAGAATGGCTTGTTTTGTCTAGGGAGCAATCATTAGCAGAAATAAAATGGCCGTTATCCTATTAGTACACACAAAGCCTGTCCTAATCACACAGGAGGATAAGTTACTTCACCACAATGAGCCATAGCGCTGCCTCATCCTCCTCTCTGCTCGTCAGGAATCATGATCCTGAATACAGGTGGATCTCTGTGGGAATGGAGATGATGAGGAGACATGAGAGGAGGGTGAGGTGGGGCTAATGAGCAGCAGCACTTGTTTACAGTCTCCATTACCATAGTCCCACATTGCCACAGTCTGTCCTGTCCGTCTTCTCTGTACTTCATGTCTCCTCATGAACTAAATTCCAAAGAGATTTAGCTAAAGTTCTTATCATCTGTATTCAGGATCATAATCCCTGACAAGTAGAGAGGAGGAGGAGGCAGCTCTTTACCTCAGTGTTGTGAAGTAACTTGTCCTCATGTGTGATCAGGACAGGTTTTATGTGGTGAACTAATGGGACAGCAAGGTTTTTTTTTTTTTTTTTTTTTTTTTTTTTCCACTGATGATTGCTCCCGAGACAAAATGAGCCATTATAATTAATGAAAGGTATTTGAGAATATATTTCTAATAAAATAATATTTAAGTATTTTCATTTTCTTAATTCCCGGAGAACCCCTTTAAACATCCCATTCCTGTCTCCTAGACATTTCTTTTTCTCTGGAATGAAATACATTAAAAAAATACATAAAATGTATTTTATGCATATGCATAAAATAAAATACAATTAATTAATACCCAACATCCACAGTCTTAAGCGTGCCCTACAAACAAATGGGGTCATTTATCAAACTGGTGTAAAGTAGAACTGGCTTAGTTTCCTATAGCAACCAATCAGATTCCACCTTTCATTTTACAAAGGAGCTGTCAAAAATCAAAGGTGGAATCTGATTGGTTGCTATGGGCAACTAAGCCAGTTCTACTTTACACCAGTTTGATAAATGACACCAAAAGTCCTTATAGGCAGGCTATCACATTCCCTATTTTGACTCCTTTCCTCTTATTTTCCCTCTTCAATATTATTCCTCAGGGTTTGATTCCTTCTTCCAGCAGTATCTCACACCCCTAGCACCCTAATGTGCTTTATATCTGCATATGCACATACTGTCTGGTGGCTGTATGAGGGCTCATTTTTTGCAGGGCAATTTGTAGATTTTATTGTTACCATTTTGGAGTGTGTATGATTTTTTTGATAATTTTTTTATAAAATTTTTGGGGGGGAGGCAAATTGGCCATTTTGATATCAATTTTTTTCATTACGGCATTCACTGTGTGCATTTATATGTTAATAGTTTTGGCATTTTGAAATACAGGGATGCTGATGATGTTTATTTTTATTCTGGTAATTACTTTTATATTTTTAAAACTTTAACTTTTTTCAGGCTATTGCAGACAATGAATGGCTACCCCGTTTGCCACGCAGGGAAACTGTTCAGGCTCTGGCAGTGCAGCGCTCCCGGTGAAAGCCGCCTCAGATGCCATGGTCACAATTGACCACAGCATCTACAGAGCTAAATGTCTGCGATCGGCATTAGACCCAGGTGTCTGCTGTTTGAACCAACACAAACACAGTGGCTATGCTTGCAAGCAGGCGCCATCTTTAAAGACCCTAATTCCACCGTACATGTAAGGCATTGGTTGTGAAGGGGATAAAATAAACTATGCTATGTGACTTTGTTAAAGGTAACCTGTCACCTGGATTTTGTGTATAGAGCTGAGGACATGGGTTGCTAGATGGCTGCTAGCACATCCGCAATATCCAGTCCCCATAGCTCTGTGCGCTTTTATTGTGTAAAAAAAACAATTTGATACATATGCAAATTAACCTGAGATGTGTCCTGTATGTGAGCGTGAAGAAGCCCAGCACCGCCCCGCATCCTCAGAATCGTCTCCTTGCTCCCCGACGTCAGAAAGCTAGAGCGCCGTAATCTCGCTGATGCCAGCACAGGGAAGGAACACTATGATGACACTGCACATGCTCTAGCTCGCGTATCGCGAGATTACGGCGCTCTAGCTTTCTGACGTCGAGGAGCAAGGAGGAGATTCTGAGGATGCGGGGTGGTGCTGGGCTCCTTCACGCTGGATTAATCTCACGTACAGGACTCATCTCAGGTTAATTTGCATATGGATCAAAATGTTTTTTTTTTACACACAGAGCTATGGGGACTGGGTATTGCGGATGTGCTAGCGGCCATCTAGCAACCCATGTCCTCAGCTCTATACACAAAATCCAGACGACAGGTTCCCTTTAAAGCTAATTTTCCAGACTGCTGTGCTGTGCTAACATAATGAAGAGGGCTCCTGCGCGCATGCACAGCAGTCCTGACAATGTATTTCAGTGCAGCTTTAAACATTGACAGCGGGGTTATGGAGCGTGGTAGGAAAGTAAAAAATAGCTGGACTCCTTTTCTGCACTAATGCTCATATATTACAGCAGATAATAGTCCAAGAACATGGTGACAGATCCTCTTTAAGGGATTATTTCATTGGAATATCAATTTGCAAATACCTTATTAGGGAATCCTGAGTTTATAGTGGGAGATCCCTCATCAGCAAAATATCTATTCATCATCCATAGGAGAGAGCAACTACAAAGAGTGCTCTCATCCTGGAAGACCCCACAAGTCTCTACATTATACACAGCCCAGTGCAGTGATTCAATTGGAACTGCATCATTTCTTGTGCAATGAAGCTGAAGGGAAATTGATTAGCTCTTGCCAAGCCCTCCCATGGATCATGGTTGATCACTGTAAGTTTTAAGCAGCAGGATACCATGTAACAGCTTATTTTTGGGTGAGTCATCTAACAAAATAGGATTGTCCACAGCAGATATACATTGCATCATATGCTATAGCTTAATATACCGTATGTCACTTTTGCTCCCTTCAATCTTTCAATTGAGTCCATAGCATTTCGTAAAATACATTGTTACAAAATAAATTACACAATTATGCATTAAAGTAGTAATAATAGTGTGATGTTAACAGATGGCATGGATACTCCAGCTGCACTAGCGTCATATGTACTAAGTTTACAAGAAATATGTCCTATTAATTAAGTGAATGTTTTCTAGCTATTACATAAAATATCGTGATGTAGTTCTATTAAGATGTACATATCAGAGGGCAGGCCAGGGATATAAATGAAGACATTTTCTGGGATGGACATCTGCACATTTTCAGGCACCTAAAATGCATAATTGCTGGCAGGTCTAAACAGCTAACAGAAGGGAAATATGCCACGTCCCATCTATCTGTCAGCCAGAGTATGTCAAACAAAGTAGATCTGCTAGATGAAGACTTGTATTAGACAGAATGGCAACACACGTTGAGAAACCAGGATAGTAGATATCAACCCTTCGAAATCCATCTCAACGTCGTCTAATAAGTAAAGCCATATAGCGTATAAATGGTTGGCAGTAATGTTTCTAACGGAGTTAACTGGGACAGCCGAGAACCTATGGGCTATAATGGTACTACCGTGTCCCAAATCAATTAAATAAATCCGCAAGTCATGTAACCCGCAAGGGTTACATGACTTACAAATGTCCAAGGTTTGGCTCAACGCCCCATACCAACTACCTGTTAAAGGGGTTCAGCCACGATTAATGTAAAATAGGAAAATCAGACACCATATAGGACGTGATCTTACCATTCATTGCTCTGCGAGATTTACAGACGTGGACAAAATTGTTGGTACCCTTTGGTCAATGAAAGAAAAAGTCACAATGGTCACAGAAATAACTTTAATCTGACAAAAGTAATAATAAATTAAAATTCTATAAATGTTAACCAATGAAAGTCAGACATTGTTTTTCAACCATGCTTCAACAGAATTATGTAAAAAAATAAACTCATGAAACAGGCATGGACAAAAATGATGGTACCCCTAGAAAACACAGAACATAATGTGACCAAAGGGACATGTTAATTCAAGGTGTGTCCACTAATTAGCATCACAGGTGTCTACAACCTTGTAATCAGCCATTGGGCCTATATATATGGCTCCAGGTAATCACTGTGTTGTTTGGTGATATGGTGTGTACCACACTCGACATGGACCAGAGGAAGCAAAGGAAAGAGCTGTCTCAAGAGATCAGAAAGAAAATTATAGACAAGCATGTTAAAGGTAAAGGCTATAAGACCATCTCCAAGCAACTAGATGTTCCTGTGAGTACAGTTGCACATATTATTCATAAGTTTAAGATCCATGGGACTGTAGCCAACCTCCCTGGACGTGGCCGCAGGAGGAAAATTGATGACAAATCTAAGAGACGGATAATCCGAATGGTAACAAAAGAGCCTAGAAAGACTTCTAAAGAGATTCAAGGTGAACTTCATGCTCAAGGAACATCAGTGTCAGATCGCACCATCCGTCGTTGTTTGAGCCAAAGTGGACTACATGGGAGACGACCAAGGAGGACACCATTGTTGAAAACGAATCATAAAAAAGCAAGACTGGAATATGCCAAACTACATGTTGACAAGCCACAAAGCTTCTGGGAGAATGTCCTGTGGACAGATGAGACAAAAATCGAAGTTTTTGCCAAGGCACATCAGCTGTATGTTCACAGACGAAAAAATGAAGCATATCAAGAAAAGAACACTGTCCCTACTGTGAAACATGGAGGAGGCTCTGTTATGTTCTGGGGCTGCTTTGCTGCGTCTGGCACAGGGTGTCTTGAATCTGTGCAGGGTACAATGAAATCTCAAGACTATCAAGGAATTCTAGAGAGAAATGTACTAGCCAGTGTCAGAAAGCTTGGTCTCAGTCGCAGGTCATGGGTCTTGCAACAGGACAATGACCCAAAACACACCGCTAAAAACACCCAAGAATGGCTAAGAGGAAAAAATTGGACTATTCTAAAGTGGCCTTCTATGAGCCCTGACCTCAATCCTATTGAGCATCTTTGGAAGGAGCTGAAACATGCAGTCTGGAAAAGGCACCCTTCAAACCGGACACAACTGGAGCAGTTTGCTCATGAGGAGTGGGCCAAAATACCTGCTGAGAGGTGCAGATGTCTCATTGACAGTTACAGGAAGCGTTTGATTGCAGTGATTGCCTCAAAAGGTTGCGCAACAAAATATTAAGTTAGGGGTACCATCATTTTTGTCCATGCCTGTTTCATGAGTTTATTTTTTTACATAATTCTGTTGAAGCATGGTTGAAAAACAATGTCTGACTTTCATTGGTTAACATTTATAGAATTTTAATTTATTATTACTTTTGTCAGATTAAAGTTATTTCTGTGACCATTGTGACTTTTTCTTTCATTGACCAAAGGGTACCAACAATTTTGTCCACGTCTGTATTTCAGGCTGGCAACATCTATATGCAGTAAAATGTGAACCCAGATATATATATATATATATACACATATATATATATATATATATATAGAGCATCCCTTCAGATGTGATCTGTTCATCACTACTAGAAATGAGCGAATTTCTAAAATATTTCATTCGGTCTGTTCGCTGAATTTTTCGGAAAAATTTGGTTCAATCCGAATTTATTTGTGGCAAATCACGTAAAAAATAGTTTACAGTGGTGTAGAACACTGTGCCTTGCAGTAACACGCATAGGGAGTCTGCTGTGGTAGTGAAATAATACTGTGAGTCCGTATGAAACACGCAGATGACAGGCGTCACTCTTAGAATCACTGCACACTTCACTTATTTGGGCAGTTACGGAGCCAAAAGTGACCAAATAACTCAAGTGTGAACTCAGCCTTACAGGTCAATGTTGGCGTCAAGAAGAAGCGCACTCCTTTTACACCGTCGTCAGCTGATTCCACATAAATGTCTAAAGAACCTGTTCTATTAAACGCTTATACAAGTAGAGTCCTGTCTGTGGAGCATCCGCCTTCATTTGGTCAGTAATCCATCAGTATTGCTAAAGCAAAAAAAAAAACAGGAGTAGATCCAAAATAGAGATGACACGTGAATGGAATATTTGCATGTCTTCTGTGTTTTGTACCCACTCCTGCTTTTGGCTACCAAATCATAAGCCAGTTCTTACAGCTGTTACATAGACAGGATCTGTTGTGCATCTCATTTTTCCTTCCTTCTGACAGATCAGAAGAAGCATCAAATAAATGATGATGTCAGCCAGGCTGAAAGGCAAATTAGTTTACCAGTCATGAAGTGAGGAGACCACAGAATGGCTCAATGACAGAGTCTGGAGGTGGCAGCAGCATCAGGAGGAGGCCACAGGGTGGCACAATGACAGTGTGGAGGTGGCAGCAGCAGCATGAGGAGACCACAGAGTGGCACAATGATAGAGTGTGGACATGGCAGCAGCATCAGGAGGAGGCCACAGGGTTGCCCAATGACAGTGTGGAGGTGGCAGCAGCAGCATCAGGAGGCCACAGTGGCAAGGTGACATAGTGTTGAGGTATCGTCTGCATTATATTTTACTAAAACGTACAAAGTACAATTTGTATTCAGACGGATCCGTCCAGACTTTACATTGAAAGTCAATGGGGGGGCGGATCCGTTTGAAAAATGCACCATATTGTGTCACCTTCGAACGGATCCGCCCCCATTGACTTCCATTGTAACTCTGGACGGATCCGTTTGCCTCCGCACGGCCAGACGGACACCCGAACGCTGCAAGCAGCGTTCGGGTGTCCGTCTGCTGAGCGGAGCGGAGGACAGACGGTGCCAGACTGATGCATTCTGAGCGGATCCGCATCTACTCAGAATGCATTAGGGCTGGACGGATCCGTTCGGGGCCGCTTGTGAGAGCCTTCAAACGGAACTCACAAGCGGAGCCCCGAACGCTAGTGTGAAAGTAGCCTTATACACACCACAAAAGACTTTAAAACATATAACTGCACTGGTGAACGGCAAATATATATATTTTTTGCCACTAATACATGCCAAAAAGGGCTTCAGAACATATAACTGTACCGCTGAACGTCAAATACTTTTTTTGTGCCACAAATACACCACGCCACAAAGGGCTTTAGAACATATAACTGCACCACTGAATGGCAAATAGGCCCTTTCTTTTTTCCACTTATACACTCCACAAAAGGCTTTAGAACATATCTACACCGCTGAACGGCAAATAATATTTTTGTTTTTGCCACTAATACATGCCAAAAAGGGCTTCAGAACATATAACTGTACCGCTGAACGTCAAATACTTTTTTTGTGCCACAAATACACTCCACAAAAGGCTTTAGAACATATCTACACCACTGAACGGCAAATAATATATATTTTTTTGCAACTAATACACGCCAAAAAGAGCTGTAATTTTCTTACTTCACCACACAACAGCATACTTTTTTGTGCCACTAATACAGGGTGGGCCATTTATATGGATACACCTTAATAAAATGGGAATGGTTGGTGATATTAACTTCCTGTTTGTGGCACATTAGGATATGTGAGGGGGGAAACTTTTCAAGATGGGTGGTGACCATGGCAGCCATTTTGAAGTCAGACATTTTGAATCCAACTTTAGTTTTTTCAATAGGAAGAGGGTCATGTGACACATCAAACTTATTGGGAATTTCACAAGAAAAACAATGGTGTGCTTGGTTTTAGCGTAACTTTATTCTTTCATGAGTTATTTACAAGTTTCTGACCACTTATAAAATGTGTTCAATGTGCTGCCCATTGTGTTGGATTGTCAATGCAACCCTCTTCTCCCACTCTTCACACACTGATAGCAACACCGCAGGAGAAATGCTATCACAGGCTTCCAGTATCTGTAGTTTCAGGTGCTGCACATCTCATATCTTTACAGCATAGACAATTGCCTTCAGATGACCCGAAAGATAAAAGTCTAAGGGGGTAAGATAAACAGGAAGTTAATATCACCAACCATTCCCATTTTATTAAGGTGTATCCATATAAATGGCCCACCCTGTACATGCCAAAAAGGGCTTTAGAACATATAACTGCACCGCTAAACAGCAAATATATATTTTTTGCCACTAATACACGCCGAAAAGGGCTGTCATTTTCTCACTTCACCACACAACAGCATACTTTTTTTTGTGCCACTAATACACGCCAAAAACGGCTTTAGAACATATAACCGCAACACTGAATGGCAAATAGGCCCTTACTTTTTTCCACTTATACACTCCACAAAAGGATTTAGAACATATAACTGCACCACTGAACGGCAAATAATAAATAGTTTTTTGCTCCTAATACACGCCATTGAAAGACAAAAACATGCAATGCGACAATTAACTGCAATATAGAGTACAAAATTGCATAATAATAACAAGTGCTACACTATAAGTGCGAGATACTTGGCAAATCGTTTTGTACAAAATTATTTGAGCCCGTCTGCCGAGTGTCAAGGTGATCTCTGTTAGACGGGTTCCTACGCTAAATTCTACCTGTTAGGTGCCATGACGGCTACCATACACTTCAAGGAGTGTAGGTTCCACATTCCTACATTGAATTCTACCTGTTAGGTGCCATGACGGCTACCATACACTTCAAGGAGTGTAGGTTCCACATTCCTACATTGAATTCTACCTGTTAGGTGCCATGACGGCTACCATACACTTCAGGGAGTGTAGGTTATACAGCAGGCCCACTCCACAACACCACCGGCGCCAAACGGCTACCAAGGACTGCAGTGAGAGTCCACAAACTATCTCACTCCTGGTGCCATGGCTTCCTAAGACACGCCAAAAAGAGCTTTAGAACATATAACTGCTCCGCTGAACGGAAAATAATATATAGTTTTTTGCCACTAATACACGCCAAAAATGACTGTAATTTTCTCACTTCACCATACAACGGCTAATAAGCCCTTTTTTCCCACTAATACGAGCCAAAAAATGCTTTAGAACATATAACTCCACCGCACAAGGGCAAATAAGACATAGAAATATTTCCTTGTAATAAACCCTGTTAATGGCTGTATCAAACAACACTTGCACCCCAATAACATGAACTGTTTGATGGAATTACAGAGCTGTATAATGGCAATTTGAATCCCCAGTCAGTGCAGCAAGGTGTAATAGTATTGTTCCTATTACCCAGTGTCATGGAACCATGAACCAGACGTACAACAGAGATAGGTGGAATAAGAAGGCTTTATTGAAAATCAAGCCGTAGCTAAAGTCCAAACGGATGGCTAAACCGAAGCAGGGTCTTGCGTAGACGGAGGTCAGGAACCAGGAGGGTAGTCAGACGTAGCCAGGATCAGGAACCAACGGGGTAGTCAGACGAAGCCAGGAACAGGAACCAACGGGGTAGTCAGACGAGGCCAGGATCAGGAACCAGAAGCAGCAGCAGTCTTTGAAGCATGTGCACACAGGAGGACCAAGCAAGGAACTGAAGCCACAGACCTTCTATATATATGAGCTAGGCATCCAGCTCCTCCCAGTGGGAAGGAGGAGCCGCAGGGTGGGAGGCTACAAGAAACCCAGAAACCAAGATGGCCGCCAGCACATGTCAAACGAAGGAGAACAGTGAGAAGGTAAGACCATGACAGTACCTCCCCCTCAAGGGCCCCTCCTCCGCGGAGTAAGGAACGGTTTCAGAGGGAAGCGTGCGTGGAAGGCTCGGAGCAACGCAGGAGCATGGACATCTGTGGAGGGAACCCAGGAACGCTCCTCTGGACCATAACCACGCCAATGGACCAAAAACTGCAACCGACCGCGGACCAGGCGTGAGTCCAGGATATTGCTCACCTCATATTCCTCACGATTGCCCACTTGGACCGGACGGGGCCGAGGAACCGAGGAAGTGAAACGATTACACACCAATGGCTTCAACAGGGAGACATGAAACACGTTGGAGATCCGCATGCCAGGAGGAAGCGCAAGGGCATAGGCTACCGGGTTTACCCTGTGAAGCACTCGGAAGGGACCAACAAAGCGAGGCGCCAGCTTAGGAGTGGGCACTCGAAGGTTGAGGTTGCGGGTGGACAACCATACACGGTCTCCGACCTGGTAGGAAGGAGCGGGCGCTCGTCTGCGATTAGCCTGGAGTCTCTGGCGTTGCGCAGAGACCTCAAGGGACCTCTGGATCTGTACCCAAGAAGTACGTAGGACGGAAAGGTGATCCTCCACAGCCGGAGTATCCTGGGGAGAGAATACCTCCGGTAACACGGCAGGTTGGAACCCATAATTGGCCATGAAGGGAGACGTCCCAGAGGAAGAGTTCACCGCCGTGTTCCTGGCAAACTCAGCCCAAGGCAGGAGGTCAACCCAATTGTCTTGGTGATCGGAGACATAGCAACGAAGGAATTGCTCCAAGGCCTGATTGGATCGTTCTGCGGCCCCATTGGACTGAGGGTGGTAGGCCGAGGAGAAAGAGAGATGAATCCCCAACTGGGAGCAAAAGGTGCGCCAGAACCTGGACACAAACTGACTCCCCCGATCCGACACAATCTCCTTGGGCAAACCGTGCAACCGGAAGACCTCCCTGGCAAAAATCGAGGCCAACTCTTGTGCAGAGGGTAACTTCTTGAGAGGAACACAGTGGCACATTTTGGAAAACCGATCCACAATCATGAGAATGACCGTATGGCCTCGGGATGCAGGAAGGTCCACAATGAAATCCATCCCCAGGTGTGACCATGGACGCTCCCCGGTGGCTATGGGTTGCAAAAGGCCCAACGGAAGGTGCCGAGGGGACTTACTCTGGGCACAAACGGAGCATGCCGCTACATATGCGGCGATGTCGGAACGCAGAGAAGGCCACCAGAACAGACGTGAAACCGCCCAGGACAGCTGATTCTTTCCAGGGTGCCCCGCGGCCTTGGAGTTATGGTAGGTTCGCAACAACCGAGTGCGCAACTCCTCAGGCACAAAACATCTGCCGTTGGGTCTCCCAGAGGGAGCACCAGATTGAGCCGCCAAAATCTGCTCACCCAGAGGAGAGGTCAGGCTGGTGCGAATAGCAGCCAGGATCTGATTCGGGGGTATGACCGTAGTCGGAATCGACTCCTCCCCGGACAGCTCGGAGTACTGCCGTGATAAGGCATCCGCTCTGATGTTCTTGGAGCCGGGTAGGTAGGAGACCACGTAATTAAAACGTGACAAGAACAGAGCCCATCTGGCCTGACGTGGTGTCAATCTCTTGGCCTCAGAGAGGTAGGTCAGATTCTTGTGGTCCGTCAGGATGAGAACCGGAACCACCGAGCCCTCGAGCAAGTGCCTCCATTCTTTAAGGACCTGCACGATGGCCAATAACTCCCTGTCACCAATCTGATAGTTGCACTCCGCGGAAGACAGTTTCCGGGAGTAAAACCCACAAGGAAGCAGAGGGCCCTCTGGTGTTCTACGCTGAGACAGGAGGGCGCCTACTCCCGTCTCAGACGCGTCCACCTCGAGGACAAAAGGCAACCCAGGGTTGGGATGCGACAGAATCGGAGCCGACACAAAGGCGGACTTTAGAGCCTCAAAAGCTCGGATGGCCTCGAGCGGCCAGACCTGAGGATTACTGCCCTTCCTGGTCAGATCCGTGAGAGGTTTGGCTAGCATGGAAAAGTCCCTGATGAACTTCCGATAATAATTGGCGAAGCCCAAAAAGCGCTGCAGGGCACGAAGCCCACTGGGCTGGGGCCACTGTAAGACAGCCGAAACCTTCTCAGGATCCATGGAGAACCCCTCAGCGGAAATGATGTAACCTAAGAAGGTTACCTGGGATCGGTGAAATTCGCATTTCTCAAGCTTACCGAACAGCTTGTTCTCTCGTAAGCGTTGCAACACTCGTCTGACATCCAGAATGTGGGCCTCCATGGATGCAGAATATACCAAGATGTCATCCAAATAGACCACCACACACTGCTGCAACAGGTCACGGAAAACATCGTTGATGAATTCCTGGAAGACTGCGGGCGCATTGCACAACCCAAAGGGCATAACCAAGGATTCATAATGACCGGTTCTGGTGTTAAACGCGGTCTTCCACTCATCGCCCGCCTTGATCCTTACCAGGTTATATGCCGCCCTCAGGTCGAGTTTGGTAAAGACCGTGGCCCCTTTGAGGCGATCGAACAGCTCGGAAATCAAGGGTATCGGGTAAGCGTTCTTGATCGTGATGCGATTGAGACCCCTGTAATCGATGCAAGGCCTCAACTCACCGCCCTTCTTTTTCACAAAGAAAAATCCAGCCCCTGCCGGGGACGAGGATTTGCGAATGTGTCCGCGTGAAAGCGCCTCCCTCACGTACTCCTCCATGGCCTCATTCTCCGCTACCGACAGTGGATAGACTTTGCCACGAGGAGGAACGGCACCAGATTGTAACTCTATGGCACAATCGTATGGGCGGTGCGGAGGTAGGGCAACCGCACGCACCTTATCGAATACATCCCGGTACTCCTCGTATTCAGGAGGCAACAGAGAGTCCGAGGAAGTACACAGCAACTTGACAGGCCCATGGATGCAACTAGCCCCACACTGCGGTGACCACGAGAGGATCTCGGCCGATCTCCAATCGAAAGTCGGATTATGCTTCTGGAGCCAGGGGTACCCCAAGACCACCGAGTAGTGTGGAGACGAAATAACCTGGAGACAGACCGACTCTCTGTGAACGGCATGTGAAATGGCCATCCCCACTGGAAGGGTCTCCTGAGTCACGTGTGGCGGCAGAAGGGGTCTGCCGTCTATCGCCTCAAGAGCCAGTGGGGAACCTCGAGGCTGCAGAGGAATGGAATTGGCGGCGGCGAACACACTATCAATGAACAAGCCACCAGCACCAGAGTCCACCAACGCCTGGGTCGTCACCGAGCCCCCGACCCAGGAGAGGACAACAGTAATCAGTGGTTTGTCAACACGGGAAACCGGGGACGAGGAGACTCCACCCAAGATCTGCCCCCGACAGGATCTCAGGTGCGAGCGTTTCCCGGACGGTTCGGGCATGCCAACCGAAAATGCCCACCGAGACCACAGTACATGCATCGGCCCTCGCGTCTCCGGAGTACCCTCTCCCCCTCGGACAGGCGAGCAACCCCCAGCTGCATGGGTTGACCCCCAGACCAGTCATCCCCAGGAGGCGTGGGAGGAGAGGGAGGCACGGGTGGGACAGCAAACGTAGGCGCCAATCTGTTAGAAGGCCTCCGCAGGCTCTCCTTAAAGGAAGGTCTCTCCCTGAGTCTGGTGTCAATCAAAATCAGGAAAGAAATAAGGGATTCGAGCTCCACTGGTAGGTCCTTGGCTGCAATCTCATCCTTCAAGGCATCCGAGAGACCATGAGAGAAAGCAGCGACCAGAGCCTCATTATTCCAGCCCACCTCTGCTGCCAGGGTACGAAACTCAATGGCGTATTCAGCTACGGATCGTGAACCCTGTCTGATGGACATAAGGAGCTTCGCAGCAGAGGCAGCACGAGCCGGCACATCGAATACCTTCCGAAGAGAAGCAACAAAACCGGAAAACTCGGCAACCACCGGATTGTTGTTCTCCCATAAAGGGCTGGCCCAGGCCAAGGCCTTGTCCGAGAGCAGCGAGATCAAGAAGCCCACCTTTGATCTCTCAGTAGGAAAGGCATGTGGCAGCAACTCGAAATAAATGGCCACCTGGTTAAGGAAACCTCGGCACTGAGTTGGCTCTCCCCCAAAGCGCTGTGGAAGGGGGGCAGAACCGGTCATACCCCGAAACACCGCAGGTGCAGCAACAGGTGTCGGGGTAGACTCTGGCGCAACAACCGGAGCGGCAGTAGGAGCGGGCCCAGGAGCGACAACCGACCCATCGGCAACGGAAGCTAAATGAGCCGTGCGTTCAAGCAGGGTTTGTAACGCCACAGCGAACCGACCCAACAGGTGATCCTGCTGATCAAGTCTGGCAACCAGCGTGGGTAGCGAGGATGGCCCTGTACCGTCAGAATTCATGGCTTGGTCCTAATGTCATGGAACCATGAACCAGACGTACAACAGAGATAGGTGGAATAAGAAGGCTTTATTGAAAATCAAGCCGTAGCTAAAGTCCAAACGGATGGCTAAACCGAAGCAGGGTCTTGCGTAGACGGAGGTCAGGAACCAGGAGGGTAGTCAGACGTAGCCAGGATCAGGAACCAACGGGGTAGTCAGACGAAGCCAGGAACAGGAACCAACGGGGTAGTCAGACGAGGCCAGGATCAGGAACCAGAAGCAGCAGCAGTCTTTGAAGCATGTGCACACAGGAGGACCAAGCAAGGAACTGAAGCCACAGACCTTCTATATATATGAGCTAGGCATCCAGCTCCTCCCAGTGGGAAGGAGGAGCCGCAGGGTGGGAGGCTACAAGAAACCCAGAAACCAAGATGGCCGCCAGCACATGTCAAACGAAGGAGAACAGTGAGAAGGTAAGACCATGACACCCAGGCTGTAAACTCCCCTACTGAACTCTGTTCAGCTTCAATGCTGTGTAATGATTCCTCCCTATCATTTTCCTGAACTTCTATACAGCAAAATAAAAGTTTTAAAGTCTATTCTACCACTGTCCCTAGTGCCTGTTCACATCTCTTCCTGCACTAAGTACACTGGAAAATGGCTGAATCCAAGATGGCTGAGGCTATTTATAGGGCTGTGACATCACAGGGCTGGCTGGCTGCTGACTGGCTGCATGCATGGCATTGTGGGTGATCCCTCGTTCCCAGAGTTCCTTCCTCCATGTCCTGACACTTTTAGCAGCCAGCAGTTAAGCAGAGCTAGGGGATAGGGAATTACCTGAGTAAAAAGTTTTAGAGTTACCAGTGCTGAAAATGAAAAACTAGTTTTCTTAAAGCCGAAGTACAAAGAAAACAAACACCACCACACAACTAATGGAACAGATAGGTTGCCCCGTCTGCCTCAGTGGAATGCCCCGTCTGCTCTAAAAAATCTCCTGTTGACAGCTATCAAATGACCACTTCCTGTCTCAGTGGCATCACTTCCTGTTTCAGTGACCACAGTCTTGTTGTCTAACAGAGTCACATATCTTAGTCACAGACCATAATTCAAATAAGGGCCTGAAGAGATGAGGAGGGAGGTACTATCCATAAAGCCAGATTATGGAAGATGGGCTGTGTTTGAAGACTAATGCATGTATAGCACTAGTTAGGGTGGTGAAGGTAAAAACTTGTTTGGGAATAAGGTTTTAAGTTGAAGAGTTTTTGTTGCGAGATTCCTGATATTGATTACCTATCAAATTTTTCTACTGGACCCACCAAAGTGTTAAAATAGCCCTTTAAGGGTTGTTTCTTGGCCAGGTTTGGAGAGTTTAGAGTTAATAGGAACGAGGCATAATTGTTGATTGTAAGTGGAGAGTGGCTAGAATGGGTGTTCCTTGCTCTGAAGGACTCAACGTTTTGACACATTACATGGCCATTCCATTGATTTCTTAGGTAACCAAGTGCATGTAATGCTTTATTTCTTCTGTGGTGGAGTTGCAGCGCAATCAAAGGGGCTTTCAGGGACTCAGCGGGACCCGTGAACCCACCTTAATGAATCATATTTTGCTGGAAGTTTCTGGAAGTTTCCAATATACTTACCATCTTAAAGCTATGTGCATCAGCTGCTCTGGACGTGCCTCTCTTCAGAAATCTAACATCTGCCGAAGTCTTGTCTTTCAGTCTGAATATCAGGTTTCTGATCCCCGTCTATGAATAGGCACATCACTTCCGCCACCCAGAATGGGAAAGGGGCTAGAACTATTTGTCTTCCTAGCGTATGTGTAGATGAGGTGGACCCAGGTTTGCACATGCTCCAGGGACACTAATGGTTCTGGCCTCATCCATATCACCTCCCCTATCCTGCAGAAGTGATGTGCCCACCCATAGATCAGACTAGAAACCTGGTATTCTGACTGATGGACCTGACACAGGTATAGGTGGCTATAGGATTTCCAAAGAGACGCATCAGGTGACTGGGATCCAGAGCAGCCGATCCACACCACTTGTAAGAATGTTGGAAACGTTGTTAAGATTAATTAAGGCTACTTTCACACTAGCGTTGTTTGAATCTGGCGTTCAATTTCGTCACCGGAACTGCCCGCCGGATCCAGAAAAGCGTGTGAAAACGGATTACATTTGAATCCTGATCAGGATTTTGATCACAATGAAAAAATGCATTGGAAAAAACGGATCCGCCATTTATGGACTTTTTTTTACATTTTTTCGGGTTTAACATGCAAAAGCCGGATCTGGTTTGACGAAACACATGGCGCCGGATCCGGCGTTAATGCAAGTCAATTGGAAAAAGGCCGGATCCGGTGTTCAGTCAAAGTTTTCCGGATTTTTGGCCAGAGGTAAAAATACAACATTCTACGGTTTTCTGAAAAGCCTGAACTGAAGACATCCTGCTGCATCCTGAACGGATTACTCTCCATTCAGAATGCATGGGGATAAAACTGATCAGTTATTTTCCGGATTTGAGTTCTAGGACGGAACTCAGCGCCGAAAAAGAAAAACGCTAGTGTGAAAGTACCCTTAAGAGGACCTTTCACCGTTTTTTTTGTTAAACTAAGGGTACTTTCACACTTGCGTTTTTCTTTTCCAGCATAGAGTTTCGTCACAGGGGCTCTAAACCGGAAAAAAACTGATCAGTTTTATCCCCATGCATTCTGAATGGAGAGCAATCCGTTCAGGATGCAGCAGGATGTCTTCAGTTCAGTCGTTTTGACTGATCAGGCAAAAGAGAAAACCGCAGCATGCTACGGTTTTATCTCCGGCGAAAAAAACTGAAGACTTGCCTGAATGCCGGATCCGGCATTTTTTCCCATAGGAATGTATTAGTGCCGGATCCGGCATTCAGAATACCAGAATGCCGGAACCGTCCTTCCAGTCAGTGGACCTTTCTAACAAAAAGATTGTGCAACATGGACAACTCCTTTAAGAGTTCACATGCATAAATCTCCACAGCATCTTCTGAAGCTGACATCAGCTTGCGAACTGCGTCACAAGCTACTGGTTGGACAACATGGGTTGATAGAAATGACCGTGTACAACATGAGATTTTTTATTACTTATGACTGCTGAAAATACATTGGAAGAAAGGAAATATGCAGTTGTATGACAAGCTGGATGATGCATTGGGATCTAGGTTAGGGGTTTCTGAATGTTTAGAATAGAAACCTGTGTAATTTGGCAGCCAAACTGTGGATGCATAATCTGGCTGCGGGAACTTTTCTTTTTCTCTTGAGTGCTTTGAGTAAATGGTGCATATTTAATGCAGGAACTGACGGGCTGTTCTCTGTTAAATTTCTACTAGGTGATGCAGCTAATAGGAAAAATGGAAACGTTTATTTCTGAACAGAATAACAAAGTGAAGAGTGCCCAGGGGGAACAACGCCATGAGATCCAGCTTCTAGATTTCAAGTATGTATTTTAATTACATTAATGCAGCCCGATGCAGGGATGCGTCTATGTAATGACTAGCCTGGCATAAAACTAGACACTCAATCCATACAGAATACAAAAGCAGAACTTTCCAATTTTACAGTATCCTGGTCCCTTCCCTGCTTGTTAGAAATGTCTTTCAATTAGGCTACATGCACACGACCGTATGTGTTTTGGCGGATCCGTTTTTTTGGCGGATCCATTGTAATAATGCCTATCCCTGTCCGCAAACTAGAAAAAAATAGGACATGCACTATTTTTTTTGCGGAGCAACGGAACGGACATACTGATGCGGACAGCACACGGTGTGGTGTCCGCGTTTTTGCGGACCCATTGAAATGAATGGGTCCGCATCCTATCCGCAAAGAAAACAGATCGGACACGGAAACAAAATACGGTCGTGTGCATGAGGCCTTATACGCAGATTACAAGATGTCCCCCTGTGGAAAATTCCAGCAATCTTTTGCGACTTTTTAAACGCCATTGTGACAAAATATAGTGGCATGCATAGGCCTCCCCTTGACACTTTCTGAAAACTAGGTGTGGAGAGGGTAGGGCCAGTCTTCATTTATGCCAGTTTTCTGGCGTAAATGAAGATAGAAATCTACGGATGTGCCTAATTTGTAATGAGGCTAGCGATAAGCCATAAATTAGATGCATCCTCCGGCAGCACAATGGATAATAACCCTTTAAAGACCTGGCCTATTTTCACTTTTACATTTTAGATTTTTCCTCCATATGTTCCAAAAGCCATAATCTTTTTTTGTTTTTCTGTTCACATAGCTATATGAGGGCTTATTTTTGGTGGGACAAGATGCATTTTTTAATGCCACCATTTAATTTACCCTGTCTTGTATTAGAAAACTGGAAAAAAAATTCTTGTGGCAAAAAAATTAAAAAATAAAACTGAATTCCACCAAGGTTTTGGGGGTTTTGACATTACAGCGTTAACTATGCACCAAAAAATGACCTGATGTTCTTGTTCTGCGGCTCAATATGAATGCGGCGATACCAAACTTGAACAGTTTTTTGTTTGTTTTACTACTTAAAAAAAAATTAAAACCTTTAGAAAAATCTACATTTTCTTTGCATCGCTATATTCTGATAGCCATAATTTGTTATATATTTCAGTCTACAGAGCTGTATGAGGGATTTTTTGCATAACAAACTGTAGTTTTTATTGATACCATTTTTGGTGTCATGGCACACAGCGTGCATGGAGCAGGGTCACTGCAGAGGCCCGCTCCATACACACGTGGGCCCATAATGCCGGTTAAGGCCTCCTGCACTTGAACGTAGGTGTCCCATTGCCGAATATGCGGATCCGCAATAGACGGGCACCGTTCCGTGTGCATTCCGCATCAAGGATGCAGACGCATTGACTTGAATGGGTCTGCAAATCCGGAGATGTGGAACGTAAGCTCGGAATGGAACACTGCAGAGTGCTTCTGTGGGGTTCCCTTCCATCCCACAAAAAGATAGAACTTGCTCTATCTTTTTGCGGAACGGACGGATGCCAACCCATTCAAGTTGAATGGGTCTGGATCTGTCCCGGCGGCTGCACGGAACGGAACGAATACGTTTGTGTGCAGGAGGCCTAACACTGGTCTTGATAAATCTCCCTTCGTATGTTTCACTTCCCTACAACACCCCCACAGAAAAAATTAAGCATTACACAGGGCCAATTTGAAGGGATTTTCTGTGTACAGCAGGACAGGACATCCTAGCACACATTTCATTATTACTCTCTGGCCACAGTTTTGTGATGACTCTCGGTCTATTGGTTTTAATATTTGGATTTTAGATGTATTAATGTTAGTTGTAACTTGTGAGAATTTGTCTCATTCTGTAATAATTGTATGATGTCATATGTATGTCTTATTTAAACTATGGCTTTATTTCATCGGTATGCATGAGTAAGGGGGCTTAGTCCCCTGAAACGTCACATGGGATAAGGAGGCAGAGGAAACTTGGAGTTCCCCATGTTTCCTAGTTCCTACAAAATAATTTTGCTAAGATGGAATTGATACAATGATGTAAAAAAAATAAAAACCTAGATGTGTTGTTTATACCCAAGAGATCATGAATAATGATCAGTTGTCTCATTACATTATGGTATTGTGGCTCTTTTGACCTACATTGCATCTAATAGACTCTTGCCAGGAAACAGAAGCCCCCACACAGAACTGTAGTTATGCTCCCTTAGTGCTCCCTCACAGAAAGCATGCCCACTTAGTGCCCCCACAGTTATGCCATTTAGTGACCCCACACAGTAGGTATGTCCCCTTAGGGCCCCCTTTACAGTAGTGAAGCCACTGTAGTATTAAAAAAAAAAAAAAAAAGTGATACTCATCTAGCCCCTAATGAATGGAGCACATCATGCTTTCCTCAGCAGCAGACACAATGTAGTGAAGTCATCATGGCTGTTGAGCTGAGCAGGAGAGTGCAAAGGCCAGAGGATGATCCCCAGCCTGTGCGCACTTCTGCTCAGGTCATCAGGCGCGATAACGTCACTGCATTGAGCCTGCTGCTAAAGACAGCACTGGCTGGGGAATGATGGAGGATGTAGCTGATGGTTCCCTTCTTCACCATAGCTTTCAGCTGTATCTGCCCCAGATATGCCCCAGCATATTAACTACCATTTACACCTGGAAGCAGGCATAAATGTTGACCAAAAACTACTCCAGCCATGGTATGGAGTAGGTCTTGTGTCAGGTGCACGGACTGTGGTAGATACTCCTAATTTATCTTATGGCAGCATAAGGGGGAATCTAAGCCTGGTTGTCTTAGTAAATGACTGCCACTGTGTCCTGAAGTCCAAAATAAGGCTACTTTCACACTAGCGTTCGTCGGTCCGCTCGTGAGCTCCGTTTGAAGGGGCTCACGAGCGGACCCGAACGCAGCCGTCCAGCCCTGATGCAGTCTGAATGGAGCGGATCCGCTCAGACTGCATCAGTCTGGCGGCGTTCAGCCTCCGCTCCGCTCGCCTCCGCACGGACAGGCGGACAGCTGAACGCTGCTTGCAGCGTTCGGGTGTCCGCCTGGCCGTGCGGAGGCGTGCGGATCCGTCCAGACTTACAATGTAAGTCAATGGGGACGGATCCGTTTGAAGATGCCACAATGTGGCTCAATCTTCAAGCGGATCCGTCCCCCATTGACTTTACATTGAAAGTCTGGACGGATCCGTCCGAGGCTATTTTCACACTTAGCTTTTTTTTTGCCATTTTAATGCAGACGGATCCGTTCTGAACGGAGCCTCCGTCTGCATTATTATGAGCGGATCCGTTCAGAACGGATCCGCCCGAACGCTAGTGTGAAAGTAGCCTAAGATGCATCCTTAAGGGGTTAATGAGAACTTTTTAACAAATCTCAACCCAAAACGCTTTGTACTGACTTGAGTTAATGCGTCCTCACCAGTGTCTTAAAAGAGTTGTCCAGTTTAGAAGTGCTATACCCTATTAGGAATTTTTTGTCCATAGAGTCTCCAGTTCACTATCCGTACCGCTTGGCCAGACCAGAGAACAGTTACAAAGAGAATCTCTAGCTCTAGAGCAGTGTTTCTCCACTCCAGTTCTCAGGGCCTACCTGCTGGTCATGTTTTCAGGATTTTTTGATCATTGAGCAGGTGATATAATTATTGCCAATGCATCAGGACATACCACAGGTATTCATTCTGTTGGATATTCTCAAATCATGACCAGCGGGTTGTTCCTAAGGACTGGAGTTGAGGAACATTGCTCTCGAGGACCTTCCCTGTCCTGCATTACACAGACTTTATATTCCTAGCCAGCTCTATGTATTTCTTTAGATCTTAGCTGCACCACCTCGAGCTCAAAGCTTTTTCTTAAAATAACTAAGTTTAACAATGTTTATTCTCAGACTTGGTGGCTTTCTAGAGGAGATTCAAGGACAAATCCAAAATCAACGAAAGTGGGCTGAATCCCAGCTAGGAAGAACAGCTGATGAGCAGACCCAGCACATACAACAACTCATTAATGCTCTGAGAGACAGGATGGTGAGTAGTATATCACATACCACTCACATTTTTTCTTTGAAGCAAATATTTGCACTTATTAAAATTCTGTATTCGGATCATTTGAAATTGTTTATTAGCACACAGGGCTCATGCCTGCAAATTGCGGTCTGCAATGCATGGGCACTGACTGTAGGGGTTCAAATGGGGTCCGCGATGCACATCCGACGGTCCGCACAGCAAAAAAGTAGTGCATTCTCTACTTTTTTGCGGTGCGGAGGCACAGACTGAAAACCCACGGAAGCACTCTGTAGTTCTCCTTTGGGCTTCCGATCCGTGCCTCTGTTCCGTACTGCACCGGATTTCCCGGATTTCGGGCCGCAATACCGGCACGTCCGGGGCAATGGAGGTGTGCATGAGCCCTAGACCTTATAGAATTATTATACTATCGACATGACTAACATATTTCACAGAGCTGTACAGGCCAGCTGGATATGTAGTATACAGGCTACTTTTGTAATGATTTGGGTGGTCTACCAACCATCAATGGATTGGGTCTATGGTATAGCATGGTAGTTGAACATTTATGGGTGGGGTTCACACATAGGGGAGGATTTATCAAGACTGGTCTAAAGTAAAACTGGCTTAGTTGTCCATAGCAACCAATCAGATTCCACCTTGCATTTTCCAAAGGAGCTTTGAAAAATTGAAAGCAGACTCTGATTGGTTGCTAGGGACAACTAAGCCAATTTTCCTTACAACAGTTTTAATAAATCTTCCCTATAGTTTTCGGCACTTTTACATTTTTTGATGCATTTTGCTGAGAAAACATCAGCTACATATCTTAGGTGACAGGACACACAGCATAAGCATTTTTTTGCTAGTGGCATTTGGAAACACTCCTATTTTACAAAGGACATGATAGCACATTAGGGGTGATCTATCAAAACTGGTGTAAAGGAAAACTGGCTTAGTTGCCTATAGCAGCCACCCAGATTCCACCTTTTATTTTTCAGAGCTCCTTTGGAAAATTAAAGGTGAAATCTGAGTGGTTGCTATGGGCAACTAAGCCAGTTTTCCTTTACACCACTTTTGACAAATCTCCATCAGAGTGCCCAGTTGTGGCTGGCAAATTCTGCATAGGGCTTGGTTTTAAAGGAGTTGTTCACGGCTGGGGACTTTTTCTGCATGCCCGCAAGCATGGTCGGACCTGTGTTAGGAATCATATCTGATCCCTGTTGCTGGGTTCCAGTTCCATCACTCCCCCTCAGGCACTACATGTCCTGGGTCTCCCCATGTCCATATCTGGTTTTGGGTTATGTGCTGCTGCAGCCAATGATGTGTCAAGCATGCATCACGTGACCTAGTGACATCACACATGGGTCACGTAATGTCTGGCTACAGTGGCCGTGTGACCAATGTCAAAGTAGATATGCAATGAGTGGATCCCCAGGAGAGTAGTCCCGATGTTTAGGAGTGCGAGTGGTAATGGCTGTAGTGTGGTGTCCCAGTATTTGTGTCACGGTGCTCCTACCTTCAGACCCTCGCTCCCGGGTTGAGCTCGGTTGCAAAGATTGAGTTAAAGCAGGGATGCCCAACCTGCAGCCCTCAAGCTGTTGCAAAACAACAACTCCCAGCATGCCTGGACAGACTACAGCTATTAGGGAATGCTGGGAGTTGTAGTTTTGCAACAGCTGGAGGGCCGCAGGTTGGGAATCCATGAGTAAGCGAATAAAAGGAAGTACATACTCAGGAAACGGTTAACTTGACTTGAATACACTTGATAATACAAGAATGTTGCTTTGCTTGACTGGAATTCACTCCAGTTCGTTTTAGCAGGGTTAAAGGTGGCGGCAGCTGGTCCAAATGCTTCTCTTGGTTCCTATCTAGCTTAAGTCTGTTATCTGTTCAGTGAGTAGGGTGTCTCTTGCCGTTTTCCCTCTCATGTAAATAAAAGTCTATAGTTCAGTCAAAAGCAAGTAGTGGGGTGCTCTAGGAGCTGCTTCCCAGGCTCCTGCAGCAGGAGAGGGGGAAACGCATCCCCTTGCTGCGCCATGTCCAACTTCAACTCCTACAGGGAAAAATAATGGAATGGATCGCCATGCCTATGTCACCTGCTGGAAACCAGGCACATAGCATTAAATGCAATGTACTGTAAGTTAACAGTTGCATAAATACAATCCTTAGTAAGGAGGATATTTATTAAATAGGAATATGGAAAGCCAGCCATAGGAAACAATGACATGGTGTTACTTTGTAGTGCCCCCTATCCAGGGTATTGTAGATGTTTATGCGGGGACACCTACAGCACTCATGCGGTACTAATGGATCAGGTAAGTATGATGCCCACCATGGGTCTGGCCACACTAGGGGTCTTCAGTAAAATTTTCCAGAGGTGAACAACTCCTTCAAGTCAGTCCTAGAGTAAATGGTAGCTGATGTCTGTCCCATTAAGAAGATTAGGAAACTGTGGGGGTCATTTATCAAAGATTTACGCCAGTCTTTGATCCCCTGTGTGCTGCTGGATGATGCACTTTTATTTATGCACATCCTCCGGCAGTCTGTGCACCCAGAGTGAAATCTACTCCAATCCCTGACTAGAGTAGATTTCCAACATCATTTATGATTGGAAACAGGTGTAAATGTTAGTGAATTTGCCGGGGCTGATAGCGCCATTCAGATTCGACCTTACATTTTTGGAATCTGGTTGCTATGGGCTAATAAGGCAGTTTTCCTTTACACCAGTTTTAATGTATCTCCCCCAATATCCCTTAGTAGCAGCGAATACCACATACCTCCCCAGCAGCTCCAAATGGCCATGATCTCATTACCGGTTGTTGAACGGTTTTCTGGCTCCTAACCTAGTCTCAGGATAGGTCATCAATATCATCAATATCAGTTTGGTGGGGTCTGATACCTTGGACCTCCACTGATTAGCTGTTCCCTTCAAACCCAGCGCCAGGACTACCATATTAAATAAAGCCAGAAACACATTCAAAGTGTAGTGGCCATATTGCGTTAGTGCAGTTCAGCTCACACTCATACTGCAGAGCTGCAAAAAATAAGGGCTAATGTAGAAAAAAATGGATGGTAACCTCATAAAATAGTCCCACCAACAGATCAACCTACCTAGAATCTGCTCACTAAGGGCTCATGCACACGACCATATGCCCTCCGAGACATACGGTCCGTGCACTGGCCATATGTCCCAGAGTGGCATACATCGTGTACATGGGAGCGCACAGCATCATAGCTTACTATAATGCTGTGTGCATCGGGCCACCCGCAGGACTATTGTACCGCACTCATATGATATTATGAGTGCGGGACAATAATCCCGCAGGTGCCCCGATGCGCACAGCATCATAGTAACCTATGATGCTGTGCGCTCCCATGTACACGATGTATGCCACACCGGGATATATGGCCAGTGCACGGACCGTATGTCTCAGAGGGCATACGGTCGTGTGCATGAGCCCTTAGTGAGCAGATTCCTGGTAGGTCGATATGTTGGCGGGTCTATTTTATGAGGTTAGCACCAATTTTTTTCTTGGAGGGCATACGGTCATGCGCATGAGCCCTAAGGATTCTGCCACACATTCAGGTTTTTTAATGCAATTTTTACAGTCGAAACCAAAAGTAGATTAGAAAATAATGGAGAAGTAGTGTCTATTTTTTAGAGTTTTTGTCCTTTTATGGTCCACACCTGATTTTTGCTTCAAAAACCACATTAAAAAAAAAAGTGAAGGTGTGGCAGCACTCTCATGCCTTATTCATACAGTCAGTGTTCGGTCAGTGATTTCCATCAGTGATTTTGAGCCAAAACCAGGTGCGGCTCTAAACACAAAACAGGAGCAGATCTTTCCCTTATACCTGATCTCTGTGGATACTTCACCCCCAATTCCCATGCCTTGACCTCTGTGGGGCAGGAAATAGACAGAGAGAGTTTAAATTGCCCCCCACCCCTTCTAACCCTCAGTGTTTTTCCTGTCCCTATGGGGTCAGCAGACAGAGAGAGGCCTCAATGTGGGAGGTGACGATTTTTACTTTTTTACCTTCATCTTCCCCGCTGCTCTCCCGCGGCAGGGGCTAAGGCTGGGTCCCCGGGGGCAACGCTCGCTCCGGCTCGTGCTGGGGCTTACGCTTCCATTTCAGTTTGGGTCTCCCTTACACTCCATGTAGAAAGCAGACCTCCAACTGTCGTGGTCTCATGGAGTGCTCGCTCTGGCTCATGCTGGGGCCTGCACTGCGTCCTTATCGCTACACGGCTTCCACATCATTCAGGAAGCAGACCGCCGTGGAACGCGCTGTGTGGCATGTGTGTCATTGACACCAGCAATTCTGAATGGGGGAGGCGGAGCTACGGCGCATAAGGATGACATCCGACGCCGGCAAAGTTAAAAGTGGTGCTCATGCAGCTCTGAAACAGCATCACCACCACTATGTCAACACTGGAAGCTCCAGCATCCCGTCAGGAGGGCACTGATCCCTCTCCGGCTGCACCTGCCGTGAGTTCCCCTATGGGGAGTATGGTCTTATTCATTTTATATTGTGTATCTATGATTCACTATATGATATTTGGTTGCTCTTCTCTGTTCCTTAGGGAGCTAGAGAAACAAAGTCTAAATCCAGACCTCTAAAGTGTGCTACTTGTGCCAAGAAACTTCCGGATAACTACAAAAATAAATTATGTAAAGTCTGCATATCGGACGTACAGAAGGAAGAACAACCATCTATCTTTTCTGAGATGAAAGCTTTTATCCAGGAGGAGATAAAATCTTCCATGGCCTCGCTCAGAGCCCCTAGTCCCATCCCGCCACCTAAGAGACCTAAATTATCCGTTCAATCCTCCTCTGAGCCAGAGGACATTGACGAGGATGCCTCTACCTCCAGATGAGGTTTTGAGGAAGATCTTATGTCTGAGGGCAAAATTGTTGGAGATGACAAGAAATACTTCTTCTCCTCTGATGCGATGGAAGAGTTACTTAAAGCCATAAGGTCCACTATGGGTATAAAGGATACTCCCAAACCAAGTACAGTACAGGACAAAATATTTGGGGGATTACAAGCTAAATAATCTAAAGTATTTCCCATCAATGAAAACATTAAGGATATGATCCTAGATGAGTGGATCGAACCTGAAAAGATACTAGGGATATCAAACGAATTCAGGAATAGATTAAGATTTGATCCAGCCAAATGTAAGACATTTGATGAGATCCCCAAAATCGACATTCAGGTAGCGAAGGTAGTTAAGAAGACTGCCTTACTGTTTCAAGATTCTTCACAGTTAAGTGATCCGATGGAACGCAAAGCAGACTCCCTCCCAAGGAAAGCTTGGGAAGCAGTGATGTTTGGCATCAAGACTAATATTGCAGCCACATCTATAGCCATCTGGTTATCAGAATTAGATGAACATTTAAAAAATAAAACTCCCAGGGAAGACATTATAAATTTTATCCCACTATTAAAATCCGCAACTGCTTTCCTGGCTGACGCATCGGCTGAGTCGGTTCGCTTTTCCGCCAAAGACGCAGCTTTGTCTAACGCAGCTAGAAGAGCCTTGTGGATGAAAGCATGGTCGGGGGGCCAAGACCTCTAAGGCTATATTATGTTTAATTGCCTTCTCAGGTAAATTTGTATTTAGGCCAGTGTTAGATAAAATACTGGAAAAAGCTGCGAATAAAAAGAAGGGGTTTCCGGAAGAAAAACAAACTAGAAAAAGACCCTTTCGTCCATTTTCTTCCCAGTCTAGACCCTATAAAGGGAAGGGTAAGACAGGTCATTGGAGCTACAGTAAGGGAGGCAAAGGTAGGGGGTACATCCTAAATCCCCAAAACAAGCAGGGAAACAAACAATGACGCCAGAGTGGGAGGAAGGTTGAAGAATTTTCTAGAAAGATGGGAACTAATCACATCAAATCCCTGGGCATAAAAAATCTTAGCACAGGGATACAAGATAGAATTTTCTTCAGCCCCTCCAGAAAAATTCACAATTACAACCCACAACAAGGGTATTCAAGAAAAGATCTGGCAGGGAGTTCAGGACCTAACCAGATCAGGAGTCATAATAAAAGTAACACATACCGAAGTAGGACAGGGGTTTTACTCAAGACTTTTCTTAGTCAAAAAAACTGACAATTCTTACCGCACAATTATAAGTCTAAAACCCTTAAAGGGATTCTGTCATGACATTTTAGGCCTATAACCTAAACATATGGCCAGGTACGTCCAAATAGCATGATTTCGAAACTGTACTTATTAAATGTGCCTGTGGCTCTATTAGGTTATAAAAATCTGTTTTATGTGCTGTCATTCACCTACCTAAGGTGCCCAAGTGCAATCGTCCGGTCCCTCAGGTTATGCCTAGTGCGCACGCGCAGGATCTGGCAGAGGGACCGGACGATTGCGGAGGCGGGCTGAGGTGAGGAAGGCAGCACTATAGACAGGGGAGGGCGGCGATTTCTAGTGGCAAGGCGGCGCTGGGCACCAGACGGAGATGGCTGTAGCCGGGCACTCTGTATGAAGGGACTCCCCTTGGGCACTTTAGGTAGGTGAATGACAGCACATAAAACAGGTTTTTATAACCTAATAGAGCCACAGGCACATTTAATAAGTACAGTTTCGGATTCATGCTATTTGGATGGACCTGGCCATATGTTTAGGTTATGGGCCTAAAATGTCATGCCAGAATCCCTTTAAACAGGTTAATCGTGTACAGAAAGTTCAAGATGGAGTCAGTTGCCTCTACCATTCCCCTGATTCCAGAGGGCACCTTTTTGGCGTCGATAGATTTAAAAGACACCTTCTGTCATATTCCAATCCATCAGGCCTCTGAAAAGTACTTAAGGTTTGGGGTAAGAGATCCCAGGGGTTTCCTCTACCATTTTCAGTATGTGGCACTCCCATTCGGCATTTCATCAGCCCCAAGAACCTTCACCAAGCTGGTGGTGGAAATGGTGCCATTTCTATGGGAAAAAGGATCAAATATCATCCCCTATCTGGACGACTTTCTAATAATTGGAGGCTCAAAAGAAGAAACCTCCAGGATAATAAGAGATTTCATGGACCCCCTTTCAGAGCTGGGTTGGTTGATAAACTTAAAGAAATCTACACTCACCCCATCCACAAGAATAAGGTTTCTGTGCGTAGAGTTAGATTCTGTATATCAGAAGACTTATCTACCACAAGACAAGATAAGATCCCTCAAACACAAAGTAACAAAGTTCCAAAACTCTCACAGATGCTCAATCAGGAAGGCGATGAGGCTACTGGGTACTCTAACATCTTGTATAGGTTCAGTTCCATGGAGTCAGGCCCACACCAGAACCTTGCAAAATTGGATACTGAAAAACTGGAACAAGAAACAATCATCCCTGGACAGGATAATCAGCATCCCACCGATAGTCAAAATAGACCTGAACTGGTGGAAAAACTAAGAAAAACTTCTTCAGGGCATAGACTGGCTCAGGATACCAGAAGTCCAAATAGTGACCGACACCAGCGCTTCGTGTTGGGGCGCAAAGATAGGAAGTTATTACATCCAGGGGGACTGGCCCGTTATCATAAGGAACAGGTCTTCAAATTACAGAGAACTGTACGCAGTCCTCATGGCTCTTACAACAGGCCTCTACCAAATAAAAAACAGACACCTGAAAATTGTTTCAGACAATATCACAGCAGTCACATACCTAAAACATCAGGGCGGCACAAGATCCAGTCCTCTGGCAGAGGTAGCAAGAAAAATATTCTCTTGGGCAGAGTCAAACGTTCTCTCCTTAATGTCGGTTCACCTAAAGGTATCAGAAAATCTAGAGTCGGACTTCCTAAGTCGACAAACCTTACATCCAGGAGAATGGACTTTAAGCAGAATTTTTTTTCAGGAAAAACTCTTCCAGATGGGGACTACCACAGATAGACCTGTTTGCGTCCAGAAAGAATGCCCAGAGGTGGGACCCGCACCTATCCTTGCGATATGCCCCCATTGTCTAAGATGGGATAACCTCTTTAAGTATGGTTTCCATTAATTTCCCTACTATTGATGTCCGGCTTACTGGCCGATAGTTGCCCGATTCCTCCCTACTACCTTTCTTGTGAATGGTGAATGGGCACAACATTTGCTAATTTCCAATCTTCTGGGACGACTCCTGTTACCAGTGATTGGATAAATAAATCTGTTAATAGTTTTTGCTAGTTCACCGCTGAGCTCTTTTAATAGCTTTGAATGTATCCCATCAGGCCCCTGTGACTTATTTGTATTAATTTTAGGCAGCTGAACCTCTTCCTCTGTAAAGACACATGCATCAAAAGATTAATTAGTCTTCCTTCCTAACTGAGGTCCTTTTTCTTTGTAAAAACTGAACAAAAGTATTCATTGAGGCAGTCAGCTAGTTCTTTATCTTCTTCCATATACCTTCCTTCTTTTGTTTTTAATTTAGTAATTCCTTGTTTTAATTTCCTTTTTTCATTTATGTATCTGAAGAATGTGTTATCACTAGTGTTGATCACGAATATTCGAATTGCGAATTTTAATCGTGAATATCGGCACTTCAAGAATTCACGAATATTTCGAATTTCGCTAAATATATTCGTAATTGCGAATATTCGATTTTTGTGAAAATACCAGTTCATGCGAATTTTATGCGAATTTTCGCAATCAAGAAAATAATGCCTGGAGATCATGAATTCACGAATTCTCGAATATATGGCAAATATTCGCCCAAATATTTGCGAAATATTGCGAATTCGAATATTGCCCCTGCCGCTCATCACTAGTTATCACCTTTTTCACTGACTGAGCTAATTTCTCTTCTACCTGTGCTTTTAAAGCTCTTATAACTTCCTTGGCCTCTCTCTGCCTAATCTTCTAAATTTCCCTGTCATCCTCGTTTTGCATTTTTTTATAATTACTAAATGCTATCTTTTAGTTTTTAATGATTTTGGCCACTTCTGCTGAGTACCACAGTGGTCTCGTTTTTTGCTTTTACTGACGAGCCTAATGCAATTTTCTGTTGCCTTAAATAGTGCCACTTTTAAGTACTCCCATATCTCCTGGACTCCATTGAAACTGAAACTGTTCCAGTCTGATAGGGACTCGTATACCACTGATCTAATTTTAGAAAAGTCCGTTTTTCTAAAATCTAAAACTTTTGTTTTTGTGTGGTGTGACTCAGTCACTGTACTTATAGTAAACCACACTGACTGGTGATCACTAGATCTCAAGCTTTCCCCTACAGTAATATCAGATACCAATTTCCCATTTGTGAATACTAAATCTAAAATGGCCTCCTTCCGGGTTGGTTCCTCAACTACTTCCTGAAGAGATAATCCCAGTAGGAAATTTAGAATATCTGTACTCCTGGCAGAACTAGATATTTTGGTTTTCCAGTTTACATCAGGAAGATTAAAATCTCCCATAATGATAACTTCCCCTTTCAATGTCATTTTAGCCATTTCCCCAACTAGTAGATCATCTAATTCTTTGACTTGGCCAGGTGGTCTATATATCACACCTACATGAATTACCTTATGATTATCAAGTTGCAACGTAACCCAAACTGACTCTAAATTGGTCTCACTAACTTGTATCAGATTAGATTGTATGCTATATTTTACATACAGGGCCACCCCTCCCCCTTTCTTGCCTTCTCTGTCTTTCCATATAGAGAGAACCCTGGTATTGTTACATCCCAGTCATTACTCTCATTGAACCATGTCTCAGTAATAGCCACTAAATATATATTCTCAGATGCCATTATAAACTCAAGTTCATTGATCTTATTCCCTAAACTGTGAGCATACCTTAGGTATAGGAGATGATTGTTCCTCACCCACTGTGCCTGAGCCATCCTCCATGTTGCTTTTGCTCTCTGAAAGCGCTACAAATGAATTATGGAGAGTCACAGACTGTGGGACATGTCTTCCATCAACAACTCTAAGTCTATCAGATCCTGCAGTAACCCATCTTCCATTTCTAGGGGGCCTCTGTGGCAGTGGCATTGCAACCTTCCCAGCCTGAGTTTTTTTAACAGTTAATTTACAAATCTCAGATTTGAAAAATGAAATTTCCTGCTGCATTACGGAAAGCTGTCTACAGATCAGACAGCATCCAAACCTTTCGAAGAGTGGAACATGAAATAAAAACACAACAATTCCTGCACAGAACCAGGTCTGCCATTTTAAAGAGGGGAAAGATTTTAAACAAACAAATCTTACTTTTTTAGATTGTATCCACCTCCCGAGTACCTCCTGAATATCTTTAGTGCACTTAGAAATGCTGCACTTTGAGAATTATGCAAGCTATAATTAGGCAAGCTAATACTATGTTGCTATATATACACACACTCCCACAAAAACTCCTCCCCCAACAACAAATGTAACACCTTAACGCCCCTATGCTCATTTGCAATCAGACAATAGCAAAAACCTGTCTAACAAATTCCTTACCTGTTTTGAAGCAGAGTGTCTGAGTAGCCACCAAAAACACAGCTGAAGTTCTGCTACTGTGGAAAGCTCTAAGTTAGTTTCCTGAATATCTCTAGTGCACTTAGAAATGCTGCAATTGAGAATGATGCAAGCTATAATTGCAGAAGGACCTGTACTGACGTCATTGTGCTCACTACACGGTGAGCGCGGTGATGTCAGCACAGGTCCTGCTGAATGAAGATAGAAGGTCCTTTTGCAGGTCCTGCAAGAAGAAGAAAGAAGACGATAACAGCTGCGCGATCAAGTGGATGAGGCGACAAATTTTTTTATAAATTTTTTAGCCCTCAATGGACATTTTACTTAGCATTCTGTATTAAAGAATGCAATTATTTTCCATTATAATCATGTAATAATGGAAAATAATAAAGTAAATGGACTTTAATGGGGTCCCGGGGCTCATCCCAATTTATTAACATCATCTTCATAGCAATCATCCGTGAAAATCGCATTGTATCCGCACTTGCTTGCGGATGCAATGCGATTTTCACACAGTCCCATTCACTTCTATGAGGTGTGCGTTGCGTGAAAAACGTAGAATATAGAACATGCTGAGATTTTCCCACAATGCACAAGTAATGCGTGTAAAACATTGCTTATGTACACAGCCCCATTGAAATGAATGGGTCGGGATTCAGTGCGGGTGCTATGCGTTCACGTCACACTTTGTACCCTCATGGAAAATTCGCCAGTGTGAAAGTGGCCTTAGGCTGTGTTCAGATGAACAATGTTAAACTCCATGTTCTGGCCAGTAAACACAGATGTATTTTTACATGGATCGTACATGTATGGCATCGGCTTGCTGTCCGTTTTTTGTTGTAGCCCTAGTCACTATAGTGAATTAGTCTTACAGAAAAATCTGAGCTGGAAGGTGCATAGTGTAATTTTATCTGCGATGGTCAGTGTGGAAAACCATTCCATGTGAAATGTCCCATTGACCTGGGTAAGTGTTCAGTCCAGATGCTGTCCATTCTACAGTTGGAAAGCACCCGGATGGAAATTTTTTTTGTCTGGCCTCCTAATGTAACAGGGCCCTGATGCAAGCGTTACCTTTGCACCCCATATAGCTATGCTGCTGTGGTTGTTTTTAGCAACAACATGCCAGGATCATATCAGAGTACAGGGGCGGACTGGGCACTTAAAGCGGTCCTAGAAACCTAAAAGTGGCCCCATGTTGTTGGCGAGTCCAAATTAACAGAAGGCGGCGCAACACAAGCAAGCAAGGAAAACAATACTGTAGTGCAGCACAACATACCTCCCCTGCAGAACCAAATACCACAGTGCATCACAAAATACCACCACTGTCACAGTGATACAGTTGAATTCAGAAGGGCACCTGCCCGGTGCCAGGTGCATAAGAACCTGATGCTTCTGCATTAATTAATGTTGAGAGCATCAGATCATAATGCACCTGACTGGCGGCCGTGAGGCAATAGCCCAACAGGAAATTTCCCTGCAGAGTCTATGGCCAGTCTGCCTCTGTCAGGGTATTATGTACAGTGGTCAGTGGCCTGAGGAAGACCGGTTCTGTGCGAAACGGCCGTCGCCGCCAACATGTGTGGGATTGACGCATACTGCCCCTGCTTGCCATTTTAGATGTTTTTGTAACACAATAAAGGACTGCCTATCTGAATACAACATTGGTGAGTGTCGCTCTTTGCATCTCTTTTTGTTATGAACTTGTGTAATTTACTTTGAGGGCTTGTGCACCGCTAGATTGTTGGTACTTTGAAGACGATGCGGTCAGTGATTATGGTGTTTGAATAAGACCGCCGTTACACCTTTTTTTTCTCTATATTGGGACATTATGTACAGATGTGTCCTTCCTTAGCTTTTCTCTTGCGCTAAGATATCCTGAGATGAGTCGCATAGGATGACCAGTAACAAATATATATATATTTTTTCAAATCTGGTCATCTTGTGCTAATCATTCCTGGATATCTTAGACCAAGAGAAAAGCTAATCTGTTTGAATATTTCTTTTTTTTCTGTATTCCATTTGAGAGAAGCAACTTGTCCTCAGTGGATAATGGGGTTATGTTTTCATAGGACACAACAGAAAAGAGACTACAGGAGAATGTACATCACCTGACTCTGAAAGTAGACAACACCAACCACACACAAAGACTGGAAGCCAAGTTCAGCAAGCTGAAGCACGCAGAGAACAAAATGGCTGCCAGAATCTCAAAATTTGAAAGCCAAATCTGGGATGAGATTGAGAATATGAAAAGTGAATATAGAGCAGGCAAGTCATTGTCATTTGTCTTGTATAACTGCTTCTAGCTCAGTCATGATCCACAACAACATTTTACAGACACGGTGCGGAAGAAATTTATTTAATAAATAAAAAAAATCCACCCAGGTGTATGGGAATAATTTAAAGGAGTGCGTGAAAAATGCATTCCATCTGCAAGCAAGTACATGGTGTGATGCGTTTTTCACTGATGGTTGCTAACAGATGTTGTTAGTAAACCTTCAGTTTTTTATCACGCGCGTGAAAAACGCATCACACCTGCGCAGAAAAAGTCCTCTTTCACATGAGGGTGACGGATTAGGTCCGGATGCGTTCAGGGTGAATTTAGTGAAACTCGCACCATTTTGCAAGCAAGTTCAGTCAGTTTTGTTTCAGTTGTTTTGTTTTTCCGCTTGGGTGCAATGTGTTTTGATGCGTTTTTCACGCGCGTGACAAAAAACTGAAAGTTTACATAAAACATCTCTTAGCAACCATCAGTGAAAAATCCACTGCATCCGGATGCAATGTGTTTTTCACTGAAGCCCCATTCACTTCTATGGGGCCAGGGCTGCATGAAAAATGCAGAATATAGAACATGCTGCATTTTTCACGCAATGCAGAACTGATGCGTGAAAAAAAAAAAACGCTCATGTACACAGACCCATTGAAATAAATAGGTCAGGATTCAGTGCGGGTGCTATGCATGGAAAACCCTCGTGTGAAAGGGGCCTAAGTGTTCCGAATATCTAATTATTATATAGATGACCTTTAGATTAACCTGCTATGCACTCTGTTAGCACCTAGTTAAATAGGTTATGTATTAATTCCCACAGGTCTTAATACACTTGTCATAAATATAAGCAAAAAAACTCCCATCCCACCTGCTGATCCCCAAAAAAGATAAAAGGAACCTCAATACTCTAGTTTTGTATTGAACCCAACCCCCTATGCGTTTTGCCATGTCCACTCCTTATTTTTTCTATTTCTAGTAAATTTTCTCAAAATCTACCACAATCTTATTTACTAGTTTTTTTTTGTGTATAATATTAAATTGCATAAGATGATTTGCAGGTATTTTAGTGATATAGATACAATGCAGCTGATAATGTATACATGAAACTTTATCCCCTTCTCAAGTGTCTACCATAGACCTCTTGGCATGTGGAGCTACCAAGGTACAGCTATATGGGTTTAGATTTTGTGGGTTTCAAGTTCAGGTTCTTAACTAGTATATAAAATAAATAAATCGATATTTATTCTGTCCCGACAACTCTAAGAGGTTTTTTAGCACAATCCAGATAACGTCAGGGATGTCAAATTTGTTATCAATGATCAGAATCTTTGACTCCCAATATTGATGATACAATGATAAATTACAGAATGGCGTAGTTGTTCTGAGGATTACGTACATTTTAGGGCTCATTCTGATGACCATATCTGTTTTGCGGTCCACAAATTGCGAATACGCAAAACACGGGTAACGGCTGTGTGCATTCTGCATTTTGCAGAACGGAAAGTTCAGCCCTATGATACAAATGCTTCTTTTTGTTAGCAATTGCGGACACGAATAGGACATGTTCTGTCTTTATGCGGTTCAACAGAACGGAAGTGGACAACATATCTTTTACGGCCCCATTGAAAGGAATAAATTGGATGGGGACACAAATATATGGTCATCTGAATGAGCACTTAACCTCATCCTAACAGCTTCACGGAAATATACGGCAGCTTGCAGAGCTAATTTGCATACCCGCAGTATATGGTCTCCCAGTGATCGCAGGGTTACTGCTTTAGGTGGGGCAGGTATGACTTTAACAGCCACTGGCCCAGGTGCCAACATTGGGACCTGATTGGGTCAGGTACTTTTAACTCCTTCCTGACCATACCTGTAAATTAACAAGCTAATGGCATGGTCGCTGTGCTTACAGCAGCCTAAATGACATGGCAATTTTGATGGCACTGTATTCGGCAGCATCGGCAAGATTGGGCTGTCATATTGACAGCCTGATGCTGTACCCTCCAACATGGAACTGAAATATTCAGTTCCCTGACTCACAAAACCCCTGAAAACAGAACTTGTATTGACCACTGTGGGGGAGATTTATCAACACCGCTGTTGATATCCCCATGCGCTACAGGAGGATGGGCTTAATTTATGCTCATCATCCGGCAGTGAAATCTATGCCCGTTTGTAGCTGGCATAATTTCAGTCATAATTTACACTAGAAAACTGGAAGAAATAATAATAATTAATGTGCGTGGCCATTGGCCCCTCACCCATTTTAGAAAGTGACGATGGTGGAGAAAAAACGCCAATTGTGACTAAATTAGCTTGCAATGGTGTTTACATAGTTTAAAGTGGTTTGTGATGTTTTTACGCTAGTTTGACAAAGGGGCATAGTAAATGACCCCTTATGATTCTGAATGTGGAAGCTCTGCTTGGGAAGCGGTGATATCTGTAATTAAGCTTGCAGAGTAGATGTGATCTGCACGTACCCAGCAGTGATCTATGGACTGTTGCCATTAGATCACTGTGATTAGTGATTTGTGTTTGGGGACAGCGGGGAACACATAGATAATGTGTGTCTTGCTAACCTGCACCCCCATAGTAAAAAATAATACATACAGTAAAATGCAGAAAAGTTCATATTAGAGAATAAAATAAATAAAACATGGAAAAAATAAAAAGTTAAAAAATAAAGCACCTTGCCCCAAAAAAGTGCACACCTCCCCTTTACTTAAAATATTCTGTAATTGGAACATTATCATCCTTGTACAGAGGTTGCGTCAAAAAGTAAGGGAGGGAGATCCATGTAAAGCTTAAAGGGGTTATCCGGGCAACAGATATTGATGACCCATCCTCAGAGTAGGCCATCAATACCAGATTGGTAGGGGTCTGACTTCGGGAATCCCCGCTGATCAGCTGTTTGAAGGTGCGGCGGTGCTTTAATGTTTACCTGCGCGCTGTGTCCATTGTAGCAGTGGTGCAGTGTAATTACATCTTCCTCTTCCATCATCAATATCTGTAGCTCAGGCAACCACTTTACACAGAGTTTTTGGCACTTTGACGTCATACGTTATCCACCATACACATATTTGATATCACAGGATTCATTTTTGGGGTAAATACTCTTTCTGAAGTGTTTAACAACAATATTTAAACATAATACTCAAATACATGTGTAAAATATTATTTTATCTGTTGCTGAACATTAGTCCCTAATCAAGACCTACAAAATTTATATCCACTCCAATTTTAAATAATAAGAAAGCTCCAAGTGTCCTGCAAAAAAAAAGAATTTGACCTTTAGAATGCAGCATTCCAAAGGGCTATGTTTTACTCATTTTTGTCATTTCTTTTTAATTGAACACCAAACCTGTAAGACATAGAAAATATTTTTTAATGGAGAGTAAGATATTAACTCTTTAACGCAAAATGTTGTACGTGTACATCATCAGTGAGGTATACTTGCCACAGAATGGCATATGTCATTTTGATTGTGTGGGTCCAGAATCCGCGCCCAAGCAATCATTTAGGGAATCCAGCTGTAACTGACAACGCTTCATGGTCCATAACCAGTCTCTGCTTCCTAGTTCCTCTTGGCATGCAAGAAATACCCACTCAGCCGATCACTAGTCGCAGCAGTGACCTGCCTTGGCCAGTCATTGACTCAGTAGGCATCTCCTGTGTGTGAGGGGTAACCGGAAGCAGGGACTGTCAAGCATTTGGAACAGGGTAACGGGATCAGTAAGATGAGTATTGGTTTATTATATACTATTGCCAAACAACTCCTTTAATGGTGGTATTGATGTTATTTGTATGTTTGGTTTCGGTAACAGGTTTCCAGGCTATACAGGAGTCTCTGAATTCTCTTCAACAAATCCAAGAGACAAAAGTGAAACTAGAAGGCAGAAAATTCCAGAAAGACATAAAGCAAATACGACGGAAAATTGTGGAACTGAAAGATATATAAGATGCTCTTGGCAATGGTCCTGATGCAGTTCCTACTTGATGTGCACTGTTCTTCTCAGCTTAGTATTTATCCCTTTAAAAAAATTACAGAAATTCCTGGCAGTGTTACGAGCTCATTATTGGAATGTAATGAATGCCTGCACCAGAATCTAGAAGATATAAGACGAGAAGAAATAACTGTAAGGATTGAATGACTTTGTTTTAGTTTATAGAAAGAAGCTCCAGTCACAGGTCCACCTTTACAGGCCCATAATTCAGAAGCCACATTAAAGGGAATGCGCCATCAGAATGACCAATTGTTTAAATCACGTTTTTATGTTAAACGCAGTTTAAAGAATATTTGAGGTTATTATTAATTTTCCAGGTCACTATATTAATAAGAAAAATCCAGCAATTTTTGCATTGGCCACTAACAGTGGATTTAGACGGCTAGGTAATCGGGCACGAAAGTTCTTGCGAATGCTAATTCCCGACAATCTGCCCATCTAAAGGTACAGCTGATGAAACACTTGCTTATCAAGTAATCCAGTCGTTCGTGCAGGCAAGTAAATTATAATTTCTGGGCAACCGATTGTACTGTCTCAATAGCAATCGGCTGCCCAGAAACAATGCAGCTGTATGAGAATGAGCGATCGCAATAGCGATCCCTCGTCCTCATACTGTGGAGGAGATCGCTGCATGTAAATGCAATGCTTCACCTCCACTAAATGAGCAGCCAACTGTTGGGAAGGAACGCTTCCTTCCCGGCAATCTGCTACTCATCGTTCCGTATAAAGGCTGTATTAAACAGCCCGATGTGGCAGATGATTGTGCAATTACATGCAGCGATCTCCACAGCATGGGGAGGAGCGATGCTATGCCATCGCTCGTCCCCATACTGTATAGTGGTTTGCCAGCAGCAGATCATGATTAGACACCAGGATCTGCCGCCTGCAAACGATAATTTGGATTGCCCGATGAACGAGTGTTTGCTCATTCATCGGACAATCGGTTGCAGCATTACACTGCAAGATGATCGCTAACATCATTAGCGATCATCTGCCGAAAAATCGGCAGGTGTAATACAGGCTTAAATCCACCTTAAGCCTAATGATACAGTAGGAGCCACTTCTTGGTGTATACAGATCTTTTTCCATCATGGGCAGGATTTCAATGACAGATAACACTTCTGTATAGATAACACCATTCACAGTTTATCTGTTCTACCTTGTGAGATGACCTCTGCACAGGTCACGGAGCATGCCTAGGAAACTCTCCTGATGAGGTCCCCTCCTGACCATTGTGTCTATGGACCATGGGGCTGCTGTAAAGCATATCTATCATAATAAAAAAAAAATAGAAATGTTACTACATGGTTTTAACTTGCAGGAAACATTAAAGGCAACACATTCCCGTTAAAAATAATCTGTGTAGCTACAACACATGGATGATTTCTAATATGCAGAGAGTACTGTATGTCCATGTAGGAAACGTACCTGGCCACCGTTGAAGACAAGCGTCTCCAAAGGTCTCCAGGTTCATGAGACATGGACCAAAATCTTTATGCCACGAGTTTCTCTGCATGGAGTGAGGGAGGTGTGAATGGCACCATTTACTTCTATGGATCAGCGTGCTGTCGTGTACAGACGTAAAGTATGGCCATCTGTATCAGGACCAGTAGGAATACAAAAGCCTATGAATGAAGGCAGTTCTCAAGATGTGGCCTACCAACTGGGAACCTTACCAAATCTCTGTACAGCATGCACGTGTGGATGGATTTGGTGCATCAGATCTTGATTTTGTCACATTTCTTTAGAAAATCAAGACCCATAGTGTACACAAATGGCTGTAAGGAACAGCGGAGACATGCATAGAGAAGTGACTTGTATCTAGACATTGGGCCCTTTACATACAACACAGTTTCACTATTAACCTTCTTTTACTCAGCAATCATTTAATACAGTATATGCATTCTCTTGTATCAAATTTCTTTAGAATGCTGCACTGGGCTGTATTCTTCATAAATGTTCCCTTTTCTATGTATATGCAACCACTTCACTCATTATCTTTGATGGTATAAACATAAAACTGTTTTAGTTCTAGAGTTGAGTCACCAGGCTTAATTTTGCAGTAGGTGGTAATAAAAAAAAAATACAAATGAAAAAGCACTTCCAAGGTGCCATTTTATTACTAAACAGTTCAGTAGCTGACAATTGTGTGCCATTGTGTGAATTAAATAGTCCTGACTCACAACTGTGAGCATGTCTGCGATGATAAGATCTACATATTCATTATTTTCCTTTTTATAACATGCAAAAATAAAATTTTTGTAGATGGTTATAAAATATTATAAAGTATTCCTTGTGTATTCATAATTTCGTGCAGCACACATCTTCACACCTTAAGGCCTCATGCACACGGCCCTTGTTTAAGTCCGCATCCGAGCCAAACGGCGGCTCAGATGCGGACCCATTCACTTCAATGGGGCCGCAAAAGATGCGGACAGCACTCTGTGTGCTGTCCGTATCCGTTGCTCCGTTCCGTGGCCCCGCAAAAAAAATAACATGTTCTATTCTTGTCCGCGCTTTATAATGAAGGCTGTCCGTGCCGTTTCGCAAATTGCTGAACGCGCACGGACATCATCTGTATTTTTCCGGATCTGCGATTTGTGGACCGCAAAACACATCATGGTCGTGTGCATGAGGCCTAAGAATGCGGACCTTTTGAGGCCATAAGGCTCCTTTCACACAGGCGAGTTTTCAGCGCGGGTGCAATGCGTGAGGTGAACGTATTGCACCCGCACTGAATCCGGATCCATTCACTTCTATGGGGCTGTGCACATGAGCGGCCCTATAGAAGTGAATGGGACTGCGTGAAAATCGCAAGCATCCGCAAGCAAGTTCGGATCAGGTGCGATTTTCACGCATGGTTGCTAGGTGACGATCGGGATGGGGACCCGACCTTTATTATTTTCCCTTATAACATGGTTATAAGGGAAAATAATAGCATTCTTCATGCAGAATGCTTAGTAAAATAGTGATGGAGGGGTTAAAATAAAAAAAATGTAACTCACCTTAATCCACTTGTTTCGCGCAGCCCTGGCTTCTCTTCTTTCTTCTTCTTTGAGGAAAAGGACCTGTGGTGACGTCACTGCGCTCATCACTTGGTCAATCACATGATCCATCACCATGGTGATGGACCATGTGATGAGCGCAGTGACGTCACCACAGGTCCTTTTCCTCACAGATCATCAAAGAAGAAAGAAGAGAAGCCGGGCTGCGCGAACAAGTGGATTAAGGCGAGTTAAATTATTTTTATTTATTTTTCAACCCCTCCATCCTTATTTTACTAAGCATTCTGTATTAAGAATGCTATTATTTTCCCTTATAACCATGTTATAAGGAAATATAATAAAATCTACACAACACCGATGCCAAACCCGAACTTCTGTGAAGAAGTCCGGGTTCGGGTCTGGGTACCAAACATGCCAATTTTTCTCATGCGCGTGCAAAACGCATTAAAACGCTTTGCATTTTCCTGCAACGCACCCGCATCTGTTCCCACACGTCACCCGCAATGCCCGTGTGAACCCAGCCTAAAGGGGTTTTCTGGTTTCAGGAGAAACCAAACAACCCTCCGCCTGCAGTAAAGAAATAGTAAGTACTTACCTAACAGATCCCATGCCACTGCCCCTGTTCTCCTGGCTCTATTTACCTGGCTGCAGCAGTGTCGTTCTGTCGGTGAACCTAATGAGGCCAGTGATTGACTACAATAGTCACGTGTTGTCTACATTACATCACCACTGCTGCCGAGTAAACAGAACCTAGCCAAGAGAACTGGAGCAGTATACAACCCCTTTATAGGGCATCTGCCACCAGATTTGTACCTATGAAATTAGCTGTATGGGCATTAGGAAGCTGAAGGCATCTGTGTTGGTCCCATGTTGATATGTGTCCGCATTGCTGAGAAAAATTAAAGGGAACCTGTCACCGGGATTTGGGGTATAGAGCTGAGGACATGGGTTGCTAGATGGCCGCTAGCACATCCGCAATATCCAGTCCCCATAGCTCTGTGTGCTTTTATTGTGTAAAAAAAAGATTTGATACATATGCAAATTAGTCTGAGATGAGTCCTGTATGTGAGATGAGTCAGGGACAGGACTCCTCTCAGGTTAATTTGCATATGTATCAAATCGTTTTTTATACACAATAAAAGCACACAGAGCTATGGGGACTGGGTATTGTGGATGTACTAGCGGCCATCTAGTAACCCATGTCCTCAGCTCTATACCCAAAATCCCAGTGACAGGTTCCCTTTAAGCTTCAATATATACAAGTGAGCCTCAAGAAGCAATGGGGGCGTTAAACCTAGAGGCTCCACTTTCTCTGCAACAGCTGCGCCCTCTGCACATTGACAGGACCAAGTGTGATGACGTTTGCACTGCCTGGCCCTGTCAATCATAGTGGAAAGGGCACAGCAGTTTCAGAGAGAGCAGAGTCTCTAGGTGTAACGGCAACACCCCTGCTGTTACTTGAGGCTTATTTGCGTATATTAAGCCACCATTTTTCTTGCATGAGGACACATATGAACATGGGACCAACACAGATGCCTTCAGCTGCCAAGATCACATGTAACAGGCTCCACATTCTCAAAGCCATAACTACCGTATTTTATATTTCCATCGATGTGTAATTTAATATATAACTGATTAATTTTTTATTTTATTTTTTTGGGGGGGGAAGGGGCGCTAGACAGCAAATCCACTATGGCTTTTTCTGTTTTCAATTTTACAGTGTGCACCTTGCAGTATAAATGACATGTTAACTATTGAGTTACTGAGTGGATGTAATTGATCTGTACAAGTTTTGTATCTATAATTATATTTTTAAGTTGTGTATCTATAATTGTATTTTTGTATAAAATAAAATAAAGATTATTTAAAAGAAAAATAAGTAAAAAATCAAATGGTGTTAACTTTATGATGTAGAGCAGTGGGATTATAGGTTCTATACTTTTATATTGTATGAGGAATTGATTATTTGTAAGGTGAATTCCAATTTTCACCACTTACATACAACTTTCTCATCACTTTTTATTCAGTTTTTTGAGAGGTAAGATAAACAAATTTGTAATTGGGGATTTTTTTTTACAGAGTCTGCCATGCAGGATAAATAAACCAATAGATTTTTTAAAGCATATTTCAATGGGACCTTTTTTTTTTGAAAATATTTTTGAACATTTAACTTATTTTTAAGTGGGGCCTAATTAATACTTGGGCCTAATATAAGAACAAAGATGGCAGCCCTAGGGGCCTTTCCTTGGACTTCCTGGAATGTGATTGACACCCCACTAACCGACTGCTGGGGTCGTCTTGTGGTCACAGAGGAAATCAGTCTAAGGATTTATTTATATTCAGTACAGACCAAAAGTTTGGACACACCTTCTCATTCAAAGAGTTTTCTTTATTTTCATGACTATGAAAATTGTAGATTCACACTGAAGGCATCAAAACTATGAATTAGCACATGTGGAATTATATACATAACAAAAACGTGTGAAACAACTGAAAATATGTCATATTCTAGGTTCTTCAAAGTAGCCACCTTTTGCTTTGATTACTGCTTTGCACACTCTTGGCATTCTCTTGATGAGCTTCAAGAGGTAGTCACCTGAAATGGTCTTCCAACAGTCTTGAAGGAGTTCCCAGAGATGCTTAGCACTTGTTGGCCATTTTGCCTTCACTCTGCGGTCCAGCTCACCCCAAACCATCTCGATTGGGTTTCAGGTCCGGTGACTGTGGAGGCCAGGTCATCTGGCGCAGCACCCCATCACTCTCCTTCATAGTCAAATAGCCCTTACACAGCCTGGAGGTGTGTTTGGGGGTCATTGTCCTGTTGAAAAATAAATGATGGTCCAACTAAACGCAAACCGGATGGAATAGCATGCTGCTGCAAGATGCTGTGGTAGCCATACTGGTTCAGTATGCCTTCAATTTTGAATTAATACCCAACAGTGTCACCAGCAAAGCACCCCCACACCATCACACCTCCTCCTCCATGCTTCACGGTGGGAACCAGGCATGTAGAGTCCATCCGTTCACCTTTTCTGCGTCGCACAAAGACACGGTGGTTGGAACCAAAGATCTCATATTTGGACTCATCAGACCAAAGCACAGATTTCCACTGGTCTAATGTCCATTCCTTGTGTTCTTTAGCTCAAACAAGTCTCTTCTGCTTGTTGCCTGTCCTTAGCAGTGGTTTCCTAGCAGATATTCTACAATGAAGGCCTGATTCACACAGTCTCCTCTTAACAGTTGTTCTAGAGATGTGTCTGCTGCTAGAACTCTGTGTGGCATTGGCCTGGTCTCTAATCTGAGCTGCTGTTAACCTGCGATTTCTGAGGCTGGTGACTCGGATGAACTTATCCTCCGCAGCAGAGGTGACTCTTGGTCTTCTTTTCCTGGGGCGGTCTGTATGTGAGCCAGTTTCTTTGTAGCGCTTGATGGTTTTTGTGACTGCACTTGGGGACACTTTCAACGTTTTTCCAATTTTTCGGACTGACTGACCTTCATTTCTTAAAGTAACGATGGCCACTCGTTTTTCTTTACTTAGGATTTGTATTATGGCAAGAAAAAAGCAGCTAACAGTCTATTCAGTAGGACTATCAGCTGTGTATCCACCTGACTTCTCCACGACGCAACTGATGGTCCGAACCCCATTTATAAGGCAAGAAATCCCACTTATTAAACCTGACAGGGCACACCTGTGAAGTGAAAACAATTTCAGGTGACTACCTCTTGAAGCTCATCAAGAGAATGCCAAGAGGGTGCAAAGCAGTAATCAAAGCAAAAGGTGGCTACTTTGAAGAACCTAGAAAATGACATATTTTCAGTTGTTTCACACTTTTTTGTTATGTATACAATTCCACATGTGTTAATTCATAGTTTTGATGCCTTCAGTGTGAATGAAAATAAAGAAAACTCTTTGAATGAGATGGTGTGTCCAAACTTTTGGTCTGTACTGTATATATATATAATCATGCAGCACAGGACAGGTTAAGGAGATATTTCAACTAGTACCTTTTATGGCATATACCAAGCAGGGACATGTGAAACTGAAAAAGAAACCATGTATGTTGTTCTGCTGTGGTGCCATGGTCCCTAAAATACCATAGGTATGTGAGCAAAGTATTACTTCAAAAAGATCATCCCTTGAATATGACTTCTTTACTTAACTTCAAGCATATAAAAAGGCAAAGATTGATGCTTTACTAGGACTAAGAGCACCACAATTCAAATATGTATGGGGATCATTGCTTTTATATGCTTGAAGTTTAATAAAGAAGTAAAATGTAAGTGAAAGTCCTGGATCATTTTGAAATAATGCTCTAAGGGCTCTTTCACACCTGCGTTCTTTTCTCCCGGCATAGAGTTCCGTCGTCGGGGCTCTATGCCGGAAGAATCCTGATCAGTTTTATCCTAATGCATTCTGAATGGAGAGAAATCCGTTCAGGATGCATCAGGATGTCTTCAGTTCCGGACCGGAACGTTTTTTGGCCGGAGAAAATACCGCAGCATGCTGCGCTTTTTGCTCCGGCCAAAAATCCTGAAGACTTGTCGCAAGGCCGGATCCGGAATTAATGCAGCACCACAACTGCCGTTTAAAGCGTCGCCCAGCTAATCAATATTCACTTTGCTGGGCGGCTACTCTGAAGCGCTGCTGTGCCTGGCGCATGCGCATTAAGCTGCATCGGCCTCTGGGAATCAGACTGTGCGCAGGCGCGATGCGATCCCGGCCAGTGAGGGTGCCGGGCGCATGCGCTGAAGATGGCCGGGGACACTAGTAGCCGCCCAGCGAAGTGAATATTGATTAGCTGGGCGGCGCTTCAAACGGCAGTTGTGGCGAGGCTGGCTGGGCGCAAGTTCAGATGAAACACCGCCCCTTGGGCAGATTGAACACGATGAAAGCAGGTTATAAAACTTATTTTTACTGTATTTATAAGGTGGACAGGGGGGATACTTAGATGATTCTAATACACTTTATATGACCTGTACTGTCATATATATACCTAAATATGCTTTTTGGGCCTGTCAGTGTTCCTTTAAGGAGCAAAAGTAACGGAGCCTATAACGGGAGAACAGAGCGGCGCCCGGGGATAATAGTAAGTGCAGTGAGATCCCCGGGCGCCGCTCTATATAGCAGCATACTCAGTTCACATACTTTATACAAGTGAAAGGTCCTCTTTAATACTGTATTCATGCATGTGAACAATGTGGCTGCAGAGAATATATCAAAATATCTACTGCATATCTAAAGTGACTTATATATGTACTGTGCAAACTATAAAGAAAGAATAAGCCAAAATCAAGTGGAGACTCTGCAGGGTGTGGATGCTGTAAGTTTTATTAAGTAATAGACTGACATTTCACAAAGGTTACATCCCGGTAGATAATAGAAGTACAGAAATCTGTATACTCTTCAGATGTCTATGAACCTTTGGATAGTTGTATGTGGAGATCAAGAACTTTCTCATCTTCATGGGCTTTGGCATTTTGTAAAAGTACCTTAAAAATAGAAAAAAGTAAAATTTAGTAAACGTTGAATTATTAGAGTAATATTAACATTAAATATGCGGTCCTATCAGTGACTGACAGCTATCTGTGTATACACAGTCATAGAGGGAAGGTTTTCATCACTGATAGGACCGCCTCCTGGACTTCAAAGCCCAGAATGAGAAGGAATTTAAATGAAAGAAAGTTTTACTGAATCTTTTCCATAAAACGATATATCTGCTCAGCTTCTCATGTTCTATAACATCCTGCCTGCAGCTCAGACACCATGTTCAGACTGACAGGTTTCCTTTTAAATCTAAATACCAACATAGACAGTGTAGGAAGGAACAAGGGGTCGTCATTGATGGGTCGGTACGTGTCACCGAGGTTCCTGGCCTCGGTGAGGTAAGAGCTGTTTTTTCTCAAAGTGTCAGTTTTGCAGATTGCAGTCTGACACTTCAGCTGTTTTAGTATGGCTGCAAAGCAAACCCGGGACGGCTCTTATTGGGAGTGGTCAAAGTGCTGGGTGGGTGGCTACTCACCACGTTCCAGGCCGGGTCTTGGTTTGGGATACAAAACACAGGCAGCCCTGTCTGGTGGGGTGGATTACTCCTCTCTGACAGTGGAGTGCTGCCAGTCTCTGTGTTGGGACCTGGGAGTTTGGGCCGGGATTAAGGCCTGCTACCTTGTTTGTGTGAAAGCATGTAGATTCTACTTTATACAAGGACTTCTGCGGACTGCAAAACACACCACGGTCGTGTGCATGAGGCTTTAATGTGTGAATAAACACTGAACTGTTTAAGCTAAAGACTTTGTTATTGTCTCTATACTGCGTCCACTAACTTGCCTACCAGAGCGAATCCCCACAACAGATAGAAAGATACCAGGCATAAGCAAGAAAAGGCCTCAGTGCTTGGACAGCAGGGCCAGATTTATTCTCCTGGACAATACTCCTATAGAAATAAACCCTGTGCAGATCTTTAGATATTCATCTTTCTGTTGGACTGTGTGTTCTCCTCATTTTCAGGATCTTTTGACTGTAAGTGATTGGGGATATTCTTGTCTACAGTACAACCACAGGCTGAATACTCTTATCGACCAAACACTGAGGGTTTGATACACCTGTATTCAGGCAGAGCAATCTTTTGTGAGCTAAATCGATAGCTCTCCTGTTATTATGGTGTGTTACAATGTATCAGTGCAGGAGGCAGAACCTAGACTGTTTAGCTCATAGATGTCAAACTCATGGCCCCCCAGATGTTGCAAAACTACAACTCCCATTATTCCCTGATAGCTGTAGTATGCCCAGGCATGATGGGAGTTGTAGCTTTGCAACAGCTGGAGGGCCACGAGTTATCTTTAGCTCATAAGGGATTTCCTAGACTGGCTGTAATTTGTAGAAAACTCTCAATATCAGATGAAATGACGGTAAACTCCACTGTAGGGTAAAAACTGCTCTCCGGCAGTCCAATGCTCAAAATGAAAGAAGCTGCACAAAAGAAACTCGGGCCTGTTCGTATAACATTTTTGCTCTAAAATTAATGTATCTATTTGAATGAAAAAGCATTTTCAAACATATTCCTTAAGTGCAGGCACAGACTAATGGACCAAACATAGTCCACATTTTTTTGCTATTCTATCCTCTGGAAAAAAAAACAGTAGATGTTTTTATTTTCACATCGAAGTGAATGGGTAACGTATGAAATGGAATGCTTTACATTGGCAAATGGTAAGGATATGTGTTTTCAATTTCTTTTTATTGTAGAAGTTTTAATTTTCACTTTGTGACCCTCCGTGTTACAACATACTTTATGGAGACAAAATGTTTGCGTATATAAAAGTATACTGTGCACATCAATACAATGTAAAAAATGCAATACTTTTCTCTACGTTGTAGTAACTACTTGCATTCCCCAGGTAGTAACGATTCTGGAGCACCTAATCTTATGATTCCATGTTGTGCCATTCCTTTGTTACAGTATTTCTACTAGAAGTTTATGAATGAATTGCCAACAGCTTGCAAAGAAGGTCCAGATGGGCGTCACCAGTTGGGGACGTGTCCCTGTACAGTCTGACACCAGAAGCACTGATTGGACAGAGTCAGACACATGCACTACTAGTAACACCCAGTAATACTTTTACTGCAGACTGCTGGGAATTTATTTGTAAAATTCTAGCAGGAATAATAAAGGAATGGCACAACATAGAGTCATAGGAATAGATGCCTCAGAATTGTTATTAGATGGGGAATGCATGTAGTTACTAAAACAGACATGTCAGGAGAAGAGAGTTAGGAATTACTCTCTAACTCTCTTCTGTAATGGGCAGAAGTATATTGCAGTTTATGCACCTTTATTCTATAAAAACCTTTAAAAAAAACAAATAATTCTGATGCAGACCCAAAATCTTATCACAAAAGGAAGCCAGTTGAATTATTAGGCTGCGATCAGTGGGTTTCTGATAACCTGTAATTTGTTGTGACTTTGGTATGTGGGTGGTTCTGCTGAATCTATTTAGGAGCACTGCATACTGGCATCAGTGCACACACTTACAAACAGTACCTTACATAAAGTAACGTCTAATGATATATGGCAAATAGTGGGCAATGGGCTATTTTCTATATCTGATATGTACAGTGTGACTATAGCAAGACCCAAGAGGTCACCCACCAATTCCAGCCAATTGTAAGCACCAAGAAAGGGTGACACAAGTAAACTTGGGTGGTTTTTAGGGTGGCTTATCGAACTTCTCATGTAACGTTTAATCACCAGCAGGTTATTTTTGTGTGAAGCATGTGAATGATCATTGATCGAGAAGCAGCTGACATCAGTTAGAAGAGATTAAGTAATCTGTGAGATACAATAAGTGGTTGTCAGACGGCTGTATGAGCCTGTCTATGGTTACTTGATCATGACATATTAGAGTGACACTGGTAATTAATGTTTTTAGAAATGTGACATGACTGTGGCAGTCAATCACTAAGCCAAGAAGACAGACTTACTTCTATTAACTGATCATCGTTTTTGGCATGTAAATGCCTCAAGAGATACCAGCGAGCAACAGAGGCAACAGTCTCACTGCATCCTGCCTGATAAACCACTTTCTCCAATAGCTGTCGGGTTTTCCTGGAGGACAAAAAAATTAAAAAAAGAGTATTAATCATGCAGTAGTGTTCACGGTTAAAGGGAACATGTCATCAACTTTAGGGTCCATTCAGACGTCTGTAGTTCAGAGTCCGCATCCAATCCGCAATTCAGCGGAACGGGTGAGGACCTACTCATTTCAATGGGGCTGCAAAAGATGTGGACAGCTCACCGTATCTGTAGTTCCATTCCCCGGCCCCGCAAAAAAGATAGAGCATGTCCTATTCTTGTTCGCAATCGAGGGCAAGAATAGGCATTTGTATCACAGGGCCGGCCATGTGCGATATTCTTGCGGATGTCTGATGTCTGAATGGATATTCTTGCGGATGCGGATGTCTGAATGGACCCTTATTCTGATCTCACAACATAAAGTAGTGACAGACATGTTAATTTCGGTGGTGTGTCATTCATGAGCTAAATGTAACTAGTTGCCAAGGACCTAGTGGTCACCTGAAAAGAGCCATGGTTAGAGCAGAGTTCGGGTACCGGACTTTTTCACTGAAGTTCGGGTGATTTTATTATTTTCCGTTATAACGGAAAATAATAGCATTCTCACCTCATCCACTTGATCACGCATCCGGTGTCCTCTTTTCTTCAGGACCTGCGGTGACGTCACCGCAGGTCCTGCTGTATGAAGATAGAAGAACCTGCAGTGATGTCACCATGCTCACCACGTGGTGAGCGCAGTGACGTCACCGCAGGTCCTTCTATATTCATTCAGCAGGACCTGCGGTGACGTCACCACGCTCACCATGTGAGGTGAGTTTTTATTTTTGTTTTTAACCCCTCAGTAGACATTTTATTTAGCATTCTGTTTTAAGAATGCTATTATTTTCCATTATAACAATGTTATAACGGAAAAAAATAAAGTGAAGTTTGGGTCCCCATTGACTTAAATGGCGTCCGGATTCGGGGTGAAGTTCGGGTCCTGAACTTTGACCTGAAGTTAGGCCGAACCCAGAAAACATGAACTTCCACGGGTTCGCTCAACCCTAGTGATGGCTATTCATGAACTTCTGCCCAGCATACTTTGCTCTGTAATGTTTCACAGGGCTTTTTCCGCCTAGCTAACATGGAGACAGGAAGTGTAGGGTGGTGTGACTACTGCAGAGGGAACAGTGGCAGGTGGAGAAAAAACCTGGTGAAACACAGAGCACAGCATGCTGAGTTTGGTTTAAAATCCCAGGAGAAAGCTGATGAAAACAGGAAGTTCTGCATGTAAAAATCCTGCCCAGAATAAATGGGTAAGGAATGTACTGACATAATAAAACAAGTATATCAGGCAATACTATGCAGTGTTAGGGGAACTTTGGGCAGAGAAAAAAAAAAAAAAACTCCCTATGAAACTGGAGAACCCTTTAAGGTAGCAATAAGGTGTTTATGATGGTCACCATAATCAGGCTCATGAGTATTAGGGGGCAGTGATCTGCCTTACCACAGATACAGTTTCCTTAATGGAATATAATTAAAATGTGCCAAAGTAATTAGCAAAGCCAAGCTATCAAAGAAAAAACTGGAATATTCCAGACCTTCCAGTTCTGCTTCCTTCCTATCAGCTCATTTTAGTTCATTTTCATGGCAAAGACATCTCTAGTAATACATACTTTTTACAAACTGAAATCTGTCAGAAAACTGCTGCAGTACATCCACATGCCAGGATGAGATCACAGATGGCTAGCGCTGGGTTGGGCATATGTAATACCGAGTACTAAACACAAGAGTAGAAGACGCCAAATGCCAAGAATTCTCAGGAAAATATCTGCATCCTTAAAGGGAACCTGTCATGTGGATATTTGATTATAATCTAACTAATTATATACAATCATTAACTACTAAAAAGTGCCGTAGATGTATTCACTTACTGGTGTGACAGATGGTCACCTCATAATATACACACAAAGATGCCCCATGCTAATGAGCTTATTCGAGTCCAGCGTGATGTCATTGAGTCCAGCGTATATTTAATTCAGAGCTATAGCCACTCCCCTGCCCACCTGCTGCTGATTCCTATGGAAACAAACTGTCATTCAGCAGCAGGTGGGCGGGGAGTGTCAGGAGCTCATGAATATTCATGACTTTATTATCAGCTGGAGCTTTTCGATACAAGATTTTGGCAGATTGACTGAGTCAATTAAAGAAAGTGGCCCAGCATTTTGCTAAGAGAATCAGTCACTTATTTATGTTGCCCTTAGTTAGGACACCATAAAACTGGTGACAGGTTCCCTTTAAACACAGGCATTCACTGCAGTGCTCCACAATACAATCCATATACATCCTCTGGGGCTGGAGATCTTCATTTAAATGTAGGTATGTGGGATTGGTCAGGAAAAATAGGTATGCAGGTATGTGGGGAAAAATAGCAGTGCGTCTTATAAAGTGAATGCTAATGAGCGCTTCCATTATGGAAGTTCTTATTAGTATGCAGGAGGCGGAGGAAGCAGTTACTGTAGTGCTGCTGCTGCTAGCACTGGCTGTACTTACTGCTCCTTGCTTTTCTTCCTGGCCACAGTATGCACTGTATCCTGAGTAAGTACTGTGTCAACACCTGGTGCACATAGGCGTGCACTATGATCTGATACTGTGTGTAGTCAAGTCACAGTGCAGTGCAGGGACCGGAAGAAGACCAGGAAGTGGTGAGTGCAGGAAGAGCGCGTTGTCTGGAGCAGAAGAGGTCAGTTCATTTATTTATTTTATGTTTGATCTGAGGTCTGATAGAGATTGGGGGTCTAAAACAGATTAATGGTCTGATACAGATTGGAAAGTCTGATCTGAGGTTTAATAAAGATTGGAGGTCTGATTGGGGGGAGGGTCTGATCTGAGGACTAAAACATTGGGGGTCTGATATGTGGGCCCGATCCGAAACAGATTGGGGATCTGATCTGAGGTCTAATAAACATTGGGCATGGTCTCATCGGAGGTCTGATCTGTCATGCATTAGTAAATCAAACGTTATAATTATAGCCACCATTTCTTAACGGCTCACGCACATGACCGTTGCCTGTTTTGTGGTCTGCAAATTGCGGATCCGCAAAACATAGATACCAGCCGTGTGCATTCCGCATTTTGCAAAACGGAATGTCATGTTCTATTTTTTTTGCAGAGCAGCCATGTGGAAATGAAATGCACACGGTGTATATTCAGTTTTTTTATGCAGACCCATTAAATTGAACGGATGGGCCGCAAAAACAAAAAAAATAACGCATGAAAAAAAAATAAGTGTGTGCATAGCCCCTAACAATGTTTTTTAAAGCTGGGTTCATATCTGTGGCCACTAGGAGTCTCTGTTGCAGATTCTGGCAAATATAGTAGTACGAAATACTGCTAGGTATTTCGTCTGGCAGAGTTAGGCAATCATAGCGCAAACCTAGTCAGATGGGAGGTTGGTGTCCAGAATATGTCGATCCGACTCTTCCTGTCCAAAAAGCACTGCATATGTGAACCTATTTTTTTTTTTTTTTAAGATATAGTTTTTCTGTTGTTATGGTGGCTATTTTTGCAAAAGCAACAACAGGAAGAGCAGCCATATTGGTTGTCACCTTTGAATTACCTTCTCAAAACTGAAGGTCTGCAAAGTGGTGCCTCCCATTGGAAGTGGCTCCCTATGTGTCAATGCTCAACGTGGCTATTTTCCTTCTCATGTTGAAGGCTTGTTGAGAAGTTGAACATTCACCACCTCTTTAATGTTTCAGTCAGCACTGAAGCCTTTTGGTAATCTTACTGCTCCCAAGATGCGTTTATCTTTTTTTGTTACTGTCAGTAAATGGCAATATGGTTATGGAGAATACATGTATAGTTTATGGAGCGGGCCAGTCGGTCATAGATTAATCAGATATTTGGCGCAATGCAAAATTGCAACCAAATTGAGGACATAAAGGGGTAGGCAGACCTGGCAGGCCCTAAACATACCAAATCACACCTTTATCTCTTACATTATTGTTGTTTACTGGTTATATTGATTTTTTTTTTAAATGCATAGTCATTTCATATTTAACTTTTTTTTGCTCTATTTTTAGCCACGGTTAACAATGGCTCCTGTTCTGCTGGAATCAGGGGTTGACTGGCCATAGACCCTAGAGGGAAACTTCCCAGTGGACCAAAACCCAGAGGGCCGTCTGAGCCATCCTCGTGGCCACCAGCCAGGTAGGTAATAATCTGGTGTTCCCCTCCTGACTCCTGAATTCCACTGTATTACCATCCTGAGGCAACTGGTGTAGGAGGACAGAACGTGGCGGCTGGTGCTAGCCACGCAGAGGAAGTATTTTGTGCTGCTGGGGCATTATTTTACTGTGGCATTTGGTACTGCTGGTGAAGTTGTGCTGCACTGTCATTTTTGTCTCTGTTGGAGTGGTATTTTGTGTTGCAATATGAGCTTATTCGAGTCCAGCGTGATGTCATTGAGTCCAGCGTATATTTAATTCAGAGCTATAGCCACTCCCCTGCCCACCTGCTGCTGATTCCTATGGAAACAAACTGTCATTCAGCAGCAGGTGGGCGGGGAGTGTCAGGAGCTCATGAATATTCATGACTTTATTATCAGCTGGAGCTTTTCGATACAAGATTTTGGCAGATTGACTGAGTCAATTAAAGAAAGTGGCCCAGCATTTTGCTAAGAGAATCAGTCACTTATTTATGTTGCCCTTAGTTAGGACACCATAAAACTGGTGACAGGTTCCCTTTAAACACAGGCATTCACTGCAGTGCTCCACAATACAATCCATATACATCCTCTGGGGCTGCTCCCAAGATGCGTTTATCTTTTTTTGTTACGGTCAGTAAATGGCAATATGGTTATGGAGAATACATGTATAGTTTATGGAGCGGGCCAGTCGGTCATAGATTAATCAGATATTTGGCGCAATGCAAAATTGCAACCAAATTGAGGACATAAAGGGGTAGGCAGACCTGGCAGGCCCTAAACATACCAAATCACACCTTTATCTCTTACATTATTGTTGTTTACTGGTTATATTGATTTTTTTTTTAAATGCATAGTCATTTCATATTTAACTTTTTTTTGCTCTATTTTTAGCCACGGTTAACAATGGCTCCTGTTCTGCTGGAATCAGGGGTTGACTGGCCATAGACCCTAGAGGGAAACTTCCCAGTGGACCAAAACCCAGAGGGCCGTCTGAGCCATCCTCGTGGCCACCAGCCAGGTAGGTAATAATCTGGTGTTCCCCTCCTGACTCCTGAATTCCACTGTATTACCATCCTGAGGCAACTGGTGTAGGAGGACAGAACGTGGCGGCTGGTGCTAGCCACGCAGAGGAAGTATTTTGTGCTGCTGGGGCATTATTTTACTGTGGCATTTGGTACTGCTGGTGAAGTTGTGCTGCACTGTCATTTTTGTCTCTGTTGGAGTGGTATTTTGTGTTGCAATATGAGCTTATTCGAGTCCAGCGTGATGTCATTGAGTCCAGCGTATATTTAATTCAGAGCTATAGCCACTCCCCTGCCCACCTGCTGCTGATTCCTATGGAAACAAACTGTCATTCAGCAGCAGGTGGGCGGGGAGTGTCAGGAGCTCATGAATATTCATGACTTTATTATCAGCTGGAGCTTTTCGATACAAGATTTTGGCAGATTGACTGAGTCAATTAAAGAAAGTGGCCCAGCATTTTGCTAAGAGAATCAGTCACTTATTTATGTTGCCCTTAGTTAGGACACCATAAAACTGGTGACAGGTTCCCTTTAAACACAGGCATTCACTGCAGTGCTCCACAATACAATCCATATACATCCTCTGGGGCTGCTCCCAAGATGCGTTTATCTTTTTTTGTTACTGTCAGTAAATGGCAATATGGTTATGGAGAATACATGTATAGTTTATGGAGCGGGCCAGTCGGTCATAGATTAATCAGATATTTGGCGCAATGCAAAATTGCAACCAAATTGAGGACATAAAGGGGTAGGCAGACCTGGCAGGCCCTAAACATACCAAATCACACCTTTATCTCTTACATTATTGTTGTTTACTGGTTATATTGATTTTTTTTTTAAATGCATAGTCATTTCATATTTAACTTTTTTTTGCTCTATTTTTAGCCACGGTTAACAATGGCTCCTGTTCTGCTGGAATCAGGGGTTGACTGGCCATAGACCCTAGAGGGAAACTTCCCAGTGGACCAAAACCCAGAGGGCCGTCTGAGCCATCCTCGTGGCCACCAGCCAGGTAGGTAATAATCTGGTGTTCCCCTCCTGACTCCTGAATTCCACTGTATTACCATCCTGAGGCAACTGGTGTAGGAGGACAGAACGTGGCGGCTGGTGCTAGCCACGCAGAGGAAGTATTTTGTGCTGCTGGGGCATTATTTTACTGTGGCATTTGGTACTGCTGGTGAAGTTGTGCTGCACTGTCATTTTTGTCTCTGTTGGAGTGGTATTTTGTGTTGCAATATGGTATTGCTGGCCCTGAATACTTGTGTTGGCCTTGTCTTCTGTTAATATGGACTTTCCTACAACATGGGGCCACTTTTAGTTTTTTTCAGGGCCACTTCAAGTTCCCAGTCCGCAAATGGCTGGAGTGCAACTACATATCATGTCAGCACTCAGGAGCTCAGTGCATACATATTTATTACTGAGTTTCATGAGGTTTCTATGTGCAGAGCTAAGCTCCTAAGGCGCCATGTGGTGGCTGCAGTAGCCAGTATTTTCTACATTAAAGTGTAACTTTCAGGTAATTTCTCAGAATAAGCTGACATGTGTGTAACATAAGGAATAGCCCTATTTCTGGCAATTATGCAACTTGTATCTGCCATTTTTGGCATTTTTCCCTCTGCAATCTGTCTTTAATTCTCACCTTTTTCAAACTTGCATGTTGGAGACTTGCTGATCATCATGTCTGTTACAAGACAGAACATGGATAAAGAGGAATAACTGCTCACTAACTACATCAGCAGCAATGGAGGACATTATACAGCAGGACTGAGCAGCCATGAAATAAGACAGTAAACCAGTAAAGGAGAGAAAAAGGAAAAGAAAAGAAAGCATCTTTCTTCAATAAGATATATTATAAAATTTCTTGTGTTCGCCTGTACTATTCATTTATGGAAAGAAATTAAACTACAGTTACTTCTCTTCTCCTTTAAGAGCAGTATGAAACACAATGTACTCATACAAACATGCAAAAGAATTCTTCTATTGCCCTCTCCTCACAAAAACTTCAGATTAGACATTTCCTTGGTGTAAGGCAACTAGTTGCAGCAGAAGCCCTCTCCCCTGATGCATGCAATAGAAAACCTGACAAGCTAATCCTTGCCTCCTTAGTAAAAATTCAAGTCATCATAATAGTTCATCTCAGTCGCTTAGGCCAGTGGGACCCATCCACCCTCCAATCGTCAAATTTTTGGGGACACATACTACATGAACCCTTTTAAAATCGACAAATATTTGAAGGTTAGCAGTGGATTGAAAACTTTAAAGCTTGTATCAGAGAACTAAGTTTATGACAATATAAGAAGAATATCTACACATTAGCCATTAAGAATAGATCACTGCTTCATGAATATGGAGAAAGAGCCATTAAACTGCCTACAAGAATAATAGGAATGGCCACCACCTCTTAGTGCTCAAATCATTTTATCATTATCTACTGTATAATTTATTTCACTTTACATCCCTTGCAAAGCAGCATCATATACCACAAAACAGGAAATCTGTTGCTGCAACAAGATGATTAATCTGCACATAACAGAAAAAGTGGTAAAGGACTATATAACTGTATATGCAAGAGATAATGGTTCTAACTGGAAGACAAGGTCTACATGCAAAGAATATAAAGTTCGTGCTAATGCAGCTCCATGAAATCACATAGAAACCGTACTGTACCAGCAAAAAAGTTTGATCGAGGCAGTGGAAAACTGGAGATATAGGGGCACATTTATTAAGACCGGCGTTTTAGAGGCTGGTCTTAATAAGGCCCTATAGCTGGCACTGGATCTTCATAACTCCGCCAGTTCTAAAAGTGAAACAGCTTCCTTGCTGTCTTAAACTTAGACCTTTTTCTACGCTTGAAACAGGTGTAGAAAATGGTAAATGAGACAGGCATGCTGGCTCTCCCCTTCCCCGCAATTACAGTTCTGACTTGTCGGCCGTCAGGTGGTCAGATAAATAATAAAGTGGGATACAGAGAAAAGCGTCACGGAGAAATCATCACTAAAACGTAACTTTTAATATCAAAGAGTAAATAAAATATTTTATTACCATCGCATAACATTAGACATAAAGGAGATAGGGAAAAAGAAAAGCTATGCCCTATCTCTCTCCCTGTCTCTATTGCTCCCTGCCTATAAACCGAATGGCTGCCCCGATAGGGGTGATCCAGTGTCAGGAACCTCCCATTCTTCCTAGTCAGTCCCTGACACAGGATAGAGTCCCATCACCAGATTCACACATAGTAGTCCATATACGTCAGGTCAGGGTATCATATATAAGTTAAAACAACACCTTAATATCGGATATCAAAAGAAAAACTGGGATATGCTGGGAACACGTTCCCCCACATACATCTTAGATGGGTCCCAATAAGTCACGGGTCCCAACGCGTTTCACCATGCCTAGAAAGGGGCACTAGTTCATCAGGGGACAGCACAAGACAAAGGTGGAATAATATCCATAAGATAAGGTGTACAGATATTGTCACTTGATTTGATAATTCTTAAATACTATTTAGGTGCCTCTATAGGGTCATATGAGATGTAATAGTATAGTATATGATAATCAAGTATCCATAACAACTGACCTACCACTCAGTGTGTTTAAATGCCTCACAAAAAAATCAGATATTAGATACATAGATCGCTCATACAAGACCTATAAGACCCATATGGGTCTAGTACTTGCGATAATGCAGTCAGGATCGAGTGGACCCCGGGATGGCGGTGAGGATGGACTCGGCGTATGGTCTCAGGCATAGATCGGCACTATATAATCAGGTGCTGCTTTTTAAATAGATGCACACGGGCAGCGTTTGCGAGATCTCGAGAGAAGACACTCGGGCGCGTTATGACATAGGTTCTCCCCAGGTTTGTGTGATTTGTCTCCCAGTTCTCCAGTTTGCTCCAACGCTCCCAAAAAATACTGATAGCTTATTATGAATTTGGCCCGCTTATGTATGTGGCTGTTTGAAATCTGGACTTCAGCTACAGTGTGCAGTCTATATCACATATACTATAATACAAATCTTTTAAGACATATAGTACAGTAATAAACGGGTATCTATCAGTGTATCTCACCGAGACCCTTTTGTGCTGAACTGTAGAATCCCTTGAAGAAGAATGGCTAATGGGCAAGAGGTCATCTTCAGAGCTTCACTTGTAGCTTCTTGCAGAAGAGCTGGCCAACGTGTATCAGGAATCTTGGCCTGAATGGAGCAATAATTCAAATAATATATTAAAATAGATTACATCTTGATTTACAAGAATTTAAAATCGCAAGGATAAGAAAACCAACTGTGTAGTATAAAATACAAGAAATGTAAGCAAAGAGATGCGGCTTATAGACATATTGGGGCAGATTTACTAATGCTGTCGAATATTTTAGACAGTGTAAACTAAAATTGATCACAGTGGTTTAGGCTGGAAGAAGAACTTGGTGTAGCTGTGGGCTGTTCTTGTGACAGAAACTGAAATATAAATATAGAAAGTCAAATTGAAGTGCACACCTGCGAATCGTATCAGAGGCACGGGTGTGGCCAGGACAAATCCAATATAAAAACTGTAAAAAGTGGAAGGATCATTAACTTGAGACCCGAAACGTGGCGATTTTGCATCTGTCTTGTTTTGTATGGATTTTACCGCATTGAATAAAGGATATCATTTTATCAGAAGCTGGACCCTTCCACTTTTTACACAGAAACTGAAATATACACCAGACATGAGCATAGATTTCAGCTATAAGTACAATTTTGTAGGCACACACTTTTGAAAAAAGGAGATGTATATATGTAAATAAGTGTTTTCCTCTTTGTATGCAACATTAAGAATACTAGGATCTGTGCTTGGCGGGAGCAATTGGGTAACTCTTGTTAGGAACGCCGCCCTCAATAGTGCGTAAGAGAGGGATTCCACCTCTCCAATCACTTATTTGTGCTACAGGAAGTGATGTCAGATGCCACCACTTGGAAAAACTTTGAGATCAATGCAACATGTTCTCCAGCATCCTGCAACTGCAGGCCTAGAGCTTTACTCTCCTGTGTACTCACGCACTAATAATATTAATCCTATGAGTGCGGGACAATAGCCCCGCAGGCGGCCCGACGTGCACAGCATCATTGTAATCTATGATGCTGTGTGCTCCCGTGCACACGATCAATGCCACTCCGGGACATATGGCCCGATCTCGGACCGTATGTCTCGGAGGGCATACGGTCATGTGCAAGAGGCCTTACTATGTGGGAATGAGCTCAGGAGTGATAGAGTGGTAAATAATCCCCTCCTTTTGTTGCAATTGGTTAGCTGTACACTAAGGGCCTGTTATGATGTATTATAAATACAGACAAGATGGATCTGTAGCACATACATGTGCATGATCTGTAAAGCCCTGATTCACATTATACCATTACATGTATAGAAGTCACAGATTTGAAAAAGAAAACTCATGGTTTACAGTTTAGAGAAGCGTAGATACCATATGGCAGGTTTTTATTTTATACATGTGCTCTATTGCAAAAATTGCCCTTTTGCTTGCTAATTATCATCACTGAGAGTGTTATTGTTATGTTTTTTTCCAATTACTCTTTATGAAATTTTAATTTTACAAGCAGATGAATACATCGTATGAAAAATAAAAAGATAAGTAAAAAAAAAATAATTATAAACAGTGGGGCAAAAAAGTATTTAGACAGCCACCAATTGTGCAGTTTAGACAGCCACCTGTAATTTTCATCATAGGTATACCTCAACTATGAGAGACATAATGAGAAAAAAAAATCCAGAGAATCACATTGTCTGATTTTTAAAGAATTTATTTGCAAATTATGGTGAAGAATAAGTATTTGGTCAATAACAAAAGTCTTCACAAGGTTTTCACACACTGTTGCTGGTATTTTGGCCCATTCCCCCATGCAGATCTTCTCTAGAGCAGTGATGTTTTTGGGCTGTCACTAGGCAACACGGACAAAAACTCCCTCCAAAAAGGTTTTCTATGGGGTTGAGATCTAGAGACTGGCTAGGCTACTCCAGGACCTTGAAGCCACTGCTTCGTTGCCCAGGCGGTGTATTTGGGATCATTGTCATGCTGAAAGACCCAGTCACGTTTCATCTTCAATGCTCTTGCTGATGGAAGGAGCTTTTCACTCAAAATCTCACGATACATGGCCCCATTCATTCTTTCCTTTACACTGATCAGTTGTCCTGGTCCCTTTGCAGAAAAACAGCCCTAAAGTAGGTATGGTGTTCTTTGGATGCAACTCAGCATTCTTTATCCTCCAAACATGACAAGTTGAGTTTTTACCAAAAAGTTCTACTTTGGTTTCATCTGAACATTTGACATTCTCCCAATCCTCTTCTGGATCATCCAAATGCTCTAGCAAACTTCAGACGGGGCCGGACATGTACTGGCTTAAGCAGGGGTACACGTCCGACACTGCAGGATTTGAGTCCCTGGTGGCGTAGTGTGTTACTGATGGTAGCCTTTGTTACTTTGGTCCCAGCTCTCTGCAGGTCATTCACTAGGTCGCCCCGTGTGGTTCTGGGCTTTTTGCTCACCGTTCTTGTGATTATTTTGACCCCACGGGGTGAGAGCTTGCGTGGAGCCCCAGATCGAGGGTGAGTATCAGTGGTCTTGTATGTCTTCTATTTTCTCATAATTGCTCCCACAGTTGATTTCTTCACACCAAGCTGCTTGCCTATTGCAGATTTAGTCTTCCCAGCCTGGTGCAGGTCTACAGTTTTGTTTCTGGTGTCCTTCGACAGCTCTTTGGTCTTGGCCATAGTGGAGTTTGGAGTGTAACTGTTTGAGGTTGTGGACAGGTGTCTTTTATACTGATAACAAGTTCAAACAGGTGCCTTTAATATAGGCAATGAGTGGAGAAGCCTCTTAAAGAAGAAGTTAGAAGTCTGTGAGAGCCAGAAATCTTGCTTGTTTGTAGGTGACCAAATACCTATATTACCGAGGAACTTACCAATTAAGTCATTAGAAATCCTACAATGTGATTTCCTGTGTTCTTTCCCCCCATTCTGTCTCTCATAGTTGAGGTATACCTATGATGAGAATTACAGGCCTCTCTCATCTTTTTAAGTGGGAGAACTTGCACTTGAATTGGTGGCTGACTAAATACTTTTTTGCCCCACTATATATATGTATAGTGTCAGTAGCCCCCCTATGTCCATCTTCCCAGACAAGTGTAGGAGAGTAATAAAACGGAAAAGCACATAAAAATAGGAAGAAAGAAAAACAGAAAAGCCAAAACACTACCAATTACTATAACATCATATCCCCTATCCATAGGAGAGGGCATACATGTCTGATTGTCAGGATTCAGACCAATGGGACCATCACCAATCAGTGCAATAGGGGTTTATGTTTCCCCAACTCAATGGAGTGGCAGACCTGCATGTTCATATCTATGGGTTTTCCAGAGATAGCCGAGCACTTAAACTTGGCTATCACCAGTAGTCCAACAGGGGTTCATTTGTCAAACTGGTGTAAAGTTTGTTTCAAAGGAACAGTCCAAAATGAAAGGTGGAATCTTATTTATTGCTATGGGCAACTAAGCCAGTTCTACTTTTACACCAGTTTGATAAATGACCTGATAAATGAACAGAGTTCAGTAGAGATGCAGCTCTCATGTGTTTCAGCTGCTCCATTCAAACTGCCCTCGTTCTAGTAATCAGCAGGGGCTCCAGCAGTCGTTACTCCGCCGATCAGACACCTATCCCCTATCCTGTGGCCTCTCCTCAATTTTTCTGCCTTGCGTACAACAGCTCCTCTGATGTGAACTTCTAGGAGCCATGGATGTTGTTGAAGGGAATCTGCAGTAATGCATAAGTAGTACGGCAGTTAAAGGGGTTTTCCGGGTACCCGCCTCTAAAACCACCCAGAATAGCGCTATACACCGTCCACGTGAGCCGGTGATGTCATCAGGCTTCCTGCTAGGTGGAAGTCTTCACCTAGCATAGCGTTGTGAAGCCGGGCACATCATTGGCTCACAACAAACTGCTCCTATCCTACATGGTAAACCAGTACAAAGGAGGTTATAGTTTAATGGAACAACCCCTTTAGGAGTCCAAATCACAATTTGATGACAGATGTTACAGCCGGGCCTGTAGCTACATCCCAGCTGGCCCCATATCTATGATCTATTGTTAATAAATCTGCTCACTGGACAGACCAAGGAAGTGTTGCAACCTAGAAGAGACATTCCTGTTAAATCTTTGGGAGTAGGTAGGCATTATTCTGCAGAAAAATGCCAAATGGAAGACCTGCCATCAGACGCAACACATGTGGCCGCAGGATCTCCTGAGCTGTTAGCATCCCTTCTATCACTAGTAGACCCATTAAAAGAGGATAAGTTAGAGGGAATGTATTGGACTGGGGCTGAGTGGCCGATGCAGTACATAGGAGTGCACCTATTTGTATGCACCTTATGGTATTCCTCTAGACTGCAGCTCGTAGCCTCAGCCTTACGCCTCATGCACACGACCGTTGTGTGCATTCGTGCCCGTTGTTCCATTTTCCGTGATTTTCTGCGGACCCATTAACTTTCAATGGGTCTGTTGAAAACTCGAAAAATGCACCGTTTGTCATCTGCGTCCGTGATCCGTGTTTCTGTTCTTTTCCTATCATTTTTAAGGCAAACTTGACTTACATTTTTTTTTCACTTTTCTGGTCTGGTGATCCTCCAAAAATCAAGGAAGACACACGGAAGAAAAAACGGAAACGGATCCCGGATTAACGGAACCCCGTTTTGCCGACCGTGAAAAAATACTGTAGTGTGCATGAGGCCTTAGAGTGGTCTGAATAATTTTTTTTATTATTATAGTTAATAGTGCAGTTTGAAGGCAAGTGTGAAGTAGCATATGAAATCCATTTCTCCGAAAGAAGGTGGTAACGATAAGTACAGTACAATAATAAGATAAAAGCAGAGCTCTTTAAAAAAAAAAAAAAAAAAAAAAGCCGGCATATTAACCTATTCTGTATTGGGTAATGGATCAGGTTAAGGGTCCATTCACATGTCCGCAAAATGGGCCTGCATCTGTAACACAATTTTGCGGACCCATTCATTTTCACCCAACAGGTGCGGACCCATTCATTTTCAATGGGGCCGGAATGTGCTGTCTCCATCTGCATTTGCGGATCCGCACTTCCGTTCCGCAAAAAAATAGAACATGTCCTATTCTTGCCCGCAATTGCGGACAAGAAAAGGCATTTTCCATGAGTGTCCGTGTTTTGTGGACCTGCAAAACACATACGAACATGTGAATGGACCCCAAGTCTTGCATTCTAGAATACAGAGTAAGTGTTGGCGTTTACTATGTTACTGTTACTACGATTAGTCTGCAATGCACAACAGATTAGTACAGTAATCGACAAATTAGATTAGTGTTGTAGTCCTCTTTGAAGAGTGGGTTAGTGTGGTAGTATTCTATGAAGAGTGGGTTAGTGTGGTAGTGTACTATGAAGAGTGGGTTAGTGTGGTAGTGTACTATGAAGAGTGGGTTAGTGTGGTAGTGTACTATGAAGAGTGGGTTAGTGTGGTAGTGTTCTATGAAGAATGGGTTAGTGTGGTAGTGTACTATGAAGAGTGGGTTAGTGTGGTAGTGTACTATGAAGAGTGGGTTAGTGTGGTAGTGTTCTATGAAGAATGGGTTAGTGTGGTAGTGTACTATGAAGAGTGGGTTAGTGTGGTAGTGTACTATGAAGAGTGGGTTAGTGTGGTAGTGTACTATGAAGAGTGGGTTAGTGTGGTAGTGTACTATGAAGAGTGGGTTAGTGTGGTAGTGTATTATGAAGAGTGGGTTAGTGTGGTAGTGTACTATGAAGAGTGGGTTAGTGTGGTAGTGTACTGTGAAGAGTGGGTTAGTGTGGTAGTGTATTATGAAGAGTGGGTTAGTGTGGTAGTGTACTATGAAGAGTGGGTTAGTGTGGTAGTGTTCTATGAAGAGTGGGTTAGTGTGGTAGTGTACTATGAAGAGTGGGTTAGTGTGGTAGTGTACTATGAAGAGTGGGTTAGTGTGGTAGTGTTCTATGAAGAGTGGGTTAGTGTGGTAGTGTACTGTGAAGAGTGGGTTAGTGTGGTAGTGTATTATGAGGAGTGGGTTAGTGTAGCAGTGTTCTATGAAGAGTGTGGTTAGTGTGGTAGTGTACTATGAAGAGTGGGTTAAGGGGCATGTTTCAGAAGATTTGTACCTGGCTGACCTGTTACATTGAGCTTGGCAGCTGAAGACATCTTAGTTGGTCTCATGTTTATATGTGCCCGCATTGCTGAGAAAAGTTTTTTATATATACAAATGATCCTCTAGGAGCAATGGAGACGTTGCCGTTACACCTAGAGGCTGAGCTATCTCTGGAACTGCTGCACCCTCTCCACTTTGGCAGTGCCAGGCTTTATGATGTTTTCACTGCCTGGCAAAGCTATATGAACATGGGATCAACACAGATGCCTTCAGCTCCCAAGTGCACATGCAACAGGTCAGCCAGTTTGATAGGTACAAATCTGCTGAGAGGTGCCCTTTAAGGTCCTTAATGGTAACTGAGCATTGATTGGCAACAACAGCAGGTCGATCAGAGATTGTTACCTGCACTGAAATAAAGAAATTATTACACTATGTGGCAACATGCTGAGTGGAATAGTCTAGTAGTCTATTATGCACAGCAGTATAGTCTAGTAGTCTACGATGCAGAGAGCGATGGCCTAGTAGACTGAGATGTAGAGCAGGATAGTCTAGTAGTCTATTATGCACAGCAGTATAGTCTAGTAGTCTACAATGCAGAGTGCGATGGCCTAGTAGACTGAGATGTAGAGCAGGATAGTCTAGTAATCTGTGATGCAGAGCAGTATAGTCTAGCAGGCTAGGATGCAGAGTGGGACAGTCTGAGAGTTGCAGTCTGTCATTACAAGCAGCGTTTTGTGTTCTACTACACATATTAAGTGACTAAAGCACAAGTTAAATAGCGGCTCAGTGTAGAGCACAGATGCCTTGCAACAATGGTTTAAAATCTGACAAAAAATAAATATATAAAATAGTGTATGACATACGTACCATACAAACTTTAAGTGCAAGAAGGGCTAATCGCAGTAAACTCGAGAGTTTCCCACTCCAGTTTCCTTGTTGAGATGCCTGCTGTAAACCCTTCCGGTAGCACATCTCTGCTTCCATCATCATTCCCTGACACTGGTAAACATCAGCCAACCACTGAAATGCAGCAAAACCAATCACATCAATATGGGCTGTGGCAGAAGGCGTACCTGGGCTCCAATAGCAGTTACACGTGCCCCACTGGGCGCTTTGAGACCTCATTTTCATACGAATCAGTTATTTTTCTTTAGTTCAAAAATACAGATAATGCTAACAAAGGTATCTTTTTTTATTACTACATAGGCTTGACTTTGGTTACATATAGTAAGATTAGCTGAAAGATTCCCTTTAAAAGTAGAGAACACATATAAATACTAAGTGTCTCATTTTTGACTGGAGTGATCCTTTAAGCCGCTCTGTGCATCCTTACTCCGCCTGCTTCCTCAGCCAGCCCTTCCCTCTCTGTCTTGATTGACAGGGCAAGGTTATATGACAATGCAGACACCTGACCCTGTCAACTAAGGAGGAGAGGGCTGGTAGAGGAAGTACTTTTTCTTCAGAAAGAAACACCTGATTGAGAAGTAAAATGTATCATTACATTCAGATAAGCTAGCTCTACAAGGCGATGTGTCTGGTTTAACAGTGAGGTTTCTGCTGACAACTCCCTTTAACAAAAGTTCTATGTTAGTTAGGGGTGTGTCCCTGCACAATCTGAGACTCTCCAATGCTGCCAGTGTGAGATTGTGCAGGGACACCTACTCCCTCTGGTAACATTCATTCATAAATTTCTAGCATGAGTAATAGAGGAATGCACGCATTAGGCTACTTTCCCACTAGCATTTTCCATTCCGCTATTGAGATCAGTCATAGGATCTCAATAGTGGAAGAAAGCGCTTCTGTTTTGTCCCCATTCATTGTCGATCGGGACAAAACTGAACGAAACAGAATGCACCAGAATGCGTTCGGTTTGGTTGCGTCCCCATCGCGGGCAGAATAACTCTGCAAGCAGCGTTTTTCTATCCGCGATGTGGTGCGGAGCAAGACGGATCAGTCCTGACACACAATGTAAGTCAATGGGGATGGATCCGTTTCCTCAGACACAATAGAAAACTAATCCATCCCCCATTGACTTTCAATAGTGTTCATGACGAATCCGTCATTGCCATATAAGACAGGATCCGGATCCGTCTTACAAATGCATTGAAATGCCGGATCCGTCTTTCTGGTGACATCCGGAAAAATCGGATCCGGCATTTATTTTTTTCCAGTCTGCGCAGACCGGAAGGACGGATCCGGCATTGCAGTATTTTGAATGGCAGATCCGGCACTAATACATTCCTATGGAAAAAAATGCCAGATACGGCATTCAGGCAAGTTTTTAGTATTTTTGGCTGGAGATAAAACCGTAGCATGCTGCGGTATTATCTCCGTCTGAACAGTCAAAAAGACTGAACTGAAGACATCCTGATGCATCCTGAACAGATTGCTCTCCATTCAGAATGCATGGGGATAAAACCGATCAGTTCTTTTCCGGTATAGAGCCACTAGGACGGAACTCTATGCCGGAAAAGAAAAACGCTAGTGTGAAAGTACCCTTAATAAAAAAGGTTGTGCCTAGAAATGTACGGACTTCTCACAGAATATAGCACTGCCCTGAAATGGCTGTAAGCACCGAAATTCTTCTGGCAATTGTGCCATTTCACGCTGTAAGGGTGGGTTCACATCATGTTTTTCTGTTTAACAGATACGTTGTAGGAAAAAAATAAAAAAGTTACAAAAGCGCAGTCCGGTAAAAAAAACCTCTATTGTAAATGCCACTGTATGTTATCAGTCTGAGGCGTCTGTTACCGGATTTTTGTATACGTTAAACGGATGGCTAAAACTTGATGTGAACCCAGCCTTATTTCGATGGGAGGCACAGCTTTAAACCACCGCCCCGCGATCTTCAGTGCTGCCTGCCATTGAAACAAATGGGAAGCAGAAATAGTATGGCCGCCAATGGTATATCGGCACAGTACCATACAAAAATTCCACCGGGGGAAAAAAAAGTGCAGTGTGAATGGCCCTTACTCTACACCTAACCCTCATGCACATATCCGTAATGCATGCCACCATTTCTTATTTAACTTTCGTAGAAACGTCCTGTCCTTGTCCACAAAACGGATAAGAATAGGACATGTCCTATCTTTTTTTGCGGGGCCACGGAACGGATGTGCGGATGCAGCACACGGTGTGCTGCTGTCCCCATCTTTTGCAGCCCCATTAAAATTAATAGGTCCGATCTGCAGAAAATGCAGAAAGGATGCATACAGAAACTACGGCTGTGTGCACGAGTCCTATAGGCCAAAAAAGACGGCATTTCTTTTATGATAGGACATGAGTCACAGCTTTTGTTTAGTTATAATACAACAGTAGTGATTTATGATGTTGCTCATAGGATTGCTGAGGAAATAAAGGTTTCATACAACAGATGTTCAAAACCAGTGTAGGCAGCAAAGTGAATCATGGAGAGCAAAGTTTTTCCAACACAGGTTATATAAAATTTTCTTTCACAAATTACCAATGACTGCAGTGTTGGAACTGGAAGACAAAAAGATGACAAGTCAGAGCCTAACGAAAAGTAGGAGGACAATTGTGTCTGTACAGTTCCATAACAGTGTGTAAGCAGTCACCTTCATCTATGAATGCAATATGATATTCCAACCAATTGTAAACGACCAATATAATGTACAACCAAAATAAACCAAGAAAACAAACCACTTTGTAGAAGGAAAAAGGCTTAGCTGGACTTCACAAATACCACCACCTCCATGTCTAGAAATACCAGAAGTCCCACTTCCTTGTTCCTGTCAATGGAGGACACATCAGTATCCCAGCTGTTTGCAGAAAATGGAGTTAGAATCTGCTTTAGTCACCCAGGGGTTAATTAAAACTAAAACCTGTAAAAACTTGACATGCTGTATATCCTACATCACTGCTGCAGCCAATGACTGGCCTCAGCAGTATGCTGCACCCCACTTAGGCTAATGATTGCAGTAGTCATATTGGGTAAATATGGCTACATTACTGCTGTGGCCATGTAAACAATGATTGGAGTGGTAGTGCTGGCAATGGTGGGGGATTACGTGTTTTTTGGGGTCACGGAGCACTAGGTATAGGTAACTAAAGGTCAATACTAAGTAGGAGCTGTTCGCTCCTCATCAGTGAAATCACTAAGCATATTAGGCTGAGTTCACACTTCAGTGATTTGGGCAGTGATTTCCATCAGTGATTGTGAGGCCAAAACCGTGTGCGGAGCTAAACACAAAACAGGTGCAGAGCTTTCCCTCATCTCTTTGTAGCCTCCTGTCCTGGTTTTGGCTCACAATCACTGATGGAAATCACTGCCCAAATCAAGTGTGAACTAGGCCTTAGTTTAGTATCACTGCATTGGAGCAAGAACGTGGCACAAAAAAACAAGAGGCCTCATGAGACACTGCACTAACTCTGTGTGCTGCTTTATGATGCTTCATGCAGCGCTGTGTTAAGAGGTTAAAGGGGTTATCTGGGTAAAGATATCCTCAGGATAGGTCATCATTATCACATCGGTGGGGGTCTGAGTCCCAGCACCCTCGCAGATCAGCTGTTTCAGGGAGCCGCAGCGCTCACCAGTGCTCTCCGCAGCTTTCCAAGCATAGCACTAAACATCATATAGCGGCGGTGCTTGGTATGGCAGCTCAGCCCATTGACTTGGTGATGTCACATGGCATAGGAAGAGGTCTTGGCACTCATGGAGAGTCTATCCTCTAACACAGGCATGGCCAACCTACGGCTCTCCAGTAGAGATGAGCGAACTTCTGTTTTAAGTTCGGCGTCTAAAGTTCGGGGGCGGGTTAGCGGAGAATCCCGATCTGGAACCGGATATGGATTCCGACTTCCGTTGTGGTCCGTGGTAGCGGAATCAATAATGGCCGATTATTGATTCCGCTACCACGGACCACAACGGAAGTCGGAATCCATATCCGGTTCCAGATCGGGATTCTCCGCTAACCCGCCCCCGAACTTTAGACGCCGAACTTAAAACAGAAGTTCGCTCATCTCTACTCTCCAGCTGTTGTAAAACTACAACTCCCACCATGCCCTGCTGTAGGCTGCTATCTGTAGGCAGTCTGGGTATGCTGGGAGTTGTAGTTTTGCAACAGCTGGAGAGCCTCAGGTTGGCCATCCCTGCTCTAACAGATGAACAGCAGGGGTCCCGAGAGACGAGCTCATGCCAATCTGATATTAATGACCTATCCAGAGAATAGTTCATCAATAACAATCCCCAGCTGTTTTACCTTTATTTAAAAAACAACTCCAAAATTTACAGAAAATCTTATAAAAATTAGCATTTTCAAAGTTTGAATTTCTCTGCTTTCAAGACGGGGAGTGATACCTCATAAAATAGTTATTACTTTACATTTTCCATATTTCTACTTTATGTTGGCATCATTTTGTAAATGTCATTTATTTTTTTGGGGACGTTAGGCTTGTTTTTTGTGGACAAGATGTAGGCATTGATCTCGGTCGTTGCAGCGGAGTGTCAGCTGTATGTGACAGCTGCTGACGGTGGCGGCTCTGTTCCTGAGCGGATGCCTCAGAGTAAAATAAAGGGGCACAGAGGGGGAACCGCACAGAGGGCACAACTGGGGAATCTGGGGCACAGAGGGGGGTCATGCTTGATTTCCAGAGTGGAGATCAGAGCCTGAAACTGGCATTTTCACACTGCCGAGGCTCAGACTGGTTAGTCTGAACAGACTAATCAGAGTGATCGTTGGCAGGGGACCACTCTGATTACTCCTTTGCAGGCTTCTCCCGTGTCTTGGTGAGAGCAGAGACTCCGGGGCTGTGACAACTTATAGGTTAGGAGTTCGCACGTAGCTGTAAGTCCATTTGCAGCATAGGGTTAAAAGTATAGCATTGTGCAGTATGGACCAATGTAAACAATGAGAATGAAGCAGTCCTCGCACAAATGCTTTGGTCCTTACAAACAGCTGATCAACACCCACCGATCTAATATTGATAAACTAGCCCAAGGATAGGCAATCCATTTAAAAGGCCTGCATAACCTCATTAATACCCCTGCAATACGTCGTCCAACCGCTGCAAGAACAGAGGAGAAATTGTGTCAAAAAACCCTCATATATACAGTGGCAAAGCCCATGCATCATTGTAAACCAGTGATATACTGTACATGATGGATATGACAGAGAAACAAAGCCGAAAGCTCAAGGAGAATCCAGACAAGGGAAGGTAATAGGAAGGTTTGCCTTGTACTGCTGAAAAGAAAAAAAACAATGGAGGGTGTAAATAAATCCACAATCTCCAAGGAGGAATCTCTAGTGTGGCTATGACGCAATAGCGTGGTAAAAATAAACTGCTTATTAAAGATGGAACATGTAGTCAATAGAAGTAAAGTCTGCTCCAAGGCCACAGCAGTAAACCGCATACTGTAGCATACAGCTGGAGGTCACAGGAGAAGACAATGTGCTAGGGAATTCTATGTCCTATCAAGATGAGAAGACTTGGTGGCTACTTTGAGTAAGAAAATCTTTGATTAGACCACGTTGCCACTTAAACCCAAGGAAACTTGGGAATGCTGAATTAAAAGTCTGATATGTCCAAGAGCTGGGAGACTTCTTTGGGGGGCTGGCACACTGTTTTCTTTTTACCAAGTGTTGATTTTCGTGTTTTTTCAGCTGTTTCTCCATAGACTACACTATAGAAAAAAAGCCACACCCAAAGCATGCTGTGATTTAAAAAGAAATGCCAAAGGAGCAAACACACAAAAATGGTCTTAAAGGGGTTTTTAGGTTATCAATATCAGATTGCTGGGGTCTGACTCCTTGCCAATCAGCAGTTTGAAGAGTCTGTGGAGCTTGTAGGAGCGCTGCGTTCTCTTCAGTGTTCACCTGCACACAGTCGACATAGCAGCTGCTCCGTCTGATTCACTTAGTTCGGAGAAGTCTGGTCAGAAGTGGTCTTCAAAGAAGAATTGCGGCCAAAGAGCCATACCTTTGACATGAAAGCAAGGCCAAGTGACTCAACTATGCACAAAAACAAAGGAACTGGGGTGCAGAAAAAAGGCAGAAGGGACTCTGGACTGATGAGTTAAGGCACATCTGTCAGCAGATTTGTACATATGACACTGGCTGACCTGCTATATGTGCACTTGGCACCTGAAGGCATCTGTGTTTGTCCCATGTTCATATGTGCCTGCATTGAATATATGCAAATGAGCCTCTAGGAGCAACGGGGGCGTTGCTCTTACACTTTGGGGACTCCGCTTTTTTCTACAACTGCTGCGCCCTCTGTACTTTGTTTGACAAAGCCAGGCAGTGAAAATATCATCACTCCTGGCCATGCCAATCAGAGTGGAGAGGGCACAGCGGTTGCAGAGAGATCTGAGCCTCTAGGTGTAACGGCAATGGAAGATCTGTGGCTAGTTCTCCAAGATGTTTGGAGCAACCTCCCTGCTGGGTTCCTTCAAAAACTATGTGCAAGTCTACCTAGAAGACATGACAATGTTTTGAAGGTAAAGGGTGGTCACATCAAATATTGATTTCGATTTCTGTTTTGTTCATTTACTTTTCATTATGCTACGTGATAAAAATAAACCATTGTTGAAAGCATTCATACTTAGCAGCATTTTCCCCCATGCCTGCCTAATACTTTTTCACAGTACTGTACATCTACATACATCTATTGTGTATGACCAGCTAAATACGGAGGGTTATTTAACTAAGAAGCAGCTACTTGCAGTGGGGAGATGGAAGCCATCATGCAGAAGAGAGCAAGCTCTGCCCTAAGGCTTAAAGGGAACCTGTCATCAACTTTTTGCTGACCTCACTGAGGGCAGAATAAAATGGTGACAGAAATGCTGATTTCAGCGGTGTGTCACTTATGAGCTAAAAGTAAGTGGTTGCTGAGAACCAGCATCATGATCATTGCAGCCCAGGCCTTGAAAAGAGTGAAATCTACCTGAGAAGAGTCCTGGTTATTCATGATCTCCTGCTCTCCTCGCCCATCTGCTGATGATTGGCAGTTCTCTCCTGGAGAGAAAGGGGGAAAACTAGGTAGAAGACTGTCAGTCATCAGCAGGTGGGCAGGAATTCATGAATAACCAGGACTCTTCTCAGGTGGCCGGGACTCTTTTCCAGGCCCAGTCTGCAATGGTTGCGATGTTAGTTCTCGGCAACCACTTACTTTTAGCTTATAAATGACAGACCGCTGAAATCCATTTGCCTGTCTCTACTTTATGCTGCTGTTAGTATGGGCAGCATAAAGGTGATGACAGGTTCCCTTTAATCACAGGACAGATTTTTTTTCTGCCATGTGCTGTCCATTTTTCACGGAAAGTCAGATGCAGTTGTGTGAGTAACGCATATTGTTCTGCAAGCTTGTGGCTACCTGATTCATCACATATGCAGTCAAGTGGCTATTAATATAATGTGAGGCCCAGCCACTGTGACCGCATGCGGATTACAGCTACTTGCAGAGCTGCACCTGTACTTCCAACTTAAAGGGCTTGTCCGAGTTTTTTATTTTATCAAATTGTCAGGAGCCTAGCAAAATGATAAAAAAAAAAACTTACCTTACCTTCCTGTGTTCCCTCAGATCCAGTGCCGCCGCTCTGTACGGCACAAGACTGCTGAGACCAGTGATTGGCTGCTAAACTAAAAGGGACATCACTGCTGCAGTCACAAAAATACGTCACTGGCTGCAGCTTGGGGAAAGAGGACACACAGTGGCGGCGCTGGATCAGAGCAGCCACAAGAAGGAAAACGTTTTTAAAAATTATTTTACCAGGCTCCCAGTACTTTGGTAAAATAAAGAAAAACTCGGACAACCCCTTTAACCCATTTCAAGTACAGGTGCAGCACGGCAATCAGCGAAAATCCGCAAGCGGTAACCACTCCTTTGTGAGATAGGCCAAAAACAACTGATCTGTTCAATATAATCGAGTCATCTAGTTCCTCAGAAAAGGTAGCATGAACACACCAGATATGGAACATCTATGGACAAAGCTGCCGAGTGCAAAGAGAGAAGCTGCAGCTTGGCAGCCATCTGCTGGGCACCGTGCACAGCTTCATCAGACTTACATGCCAGGCAGTTTGTGAATTTGGGTTAGTCATCACGGTCTTCTTTAGTTCCTCCAGAACAGGTTCGGATAATGGAGTTTTGGATTGGAGCAGCTGCTTGAACTGAACTTGCCTTAACAGCAGAAACAAGGAGGCTTGATCCGGGCAAGTCTGTAATGCCTGAAACATTAGAGACACAGATGAAGAACTTTAAATTATGAAACATGGCCGTACATTTGTACTATGCTATGGATTAAGATATAGTCTTTTCAGCCAATGCAAAATGTGAAGAGATGGATAACATGACAAGATGTTATGTGCACTGCGATTTCAGACACAAGAACAGAGGGAGTGTACACAAACTGTATGTAGAGAAGAAGATGTATAGGACTGTGCAGAGCCCTAGTATCTGACCTAGAAGAGGACATCAAGTGACCTGAGGCTGTAGTCCCCCACTGCACTGACTGGCATCACGATGGACCCCGTGCTGGCAGTCGAACCCCTCCCCATCTGGTATTGATGACCTATCTTGCTCATTAATATAGGTAAGTGGCCAGCCCCTTTAAAGTAACACTGAATTGGCTACCTATGAATTACCATGCGTTCACCCTGGCTACATCAGAAGGCATGGCAATCCAGCATACTTATGAACCAATTCTTCTTCTTATTTGCAACAAAAGGATTTCAAAATGATAGTGACACAATCCACTACTGAAGCCTGATAAAAAAATAAATAAAATAAAAAAACACATTTCAAAAGCTACATGTGTTCTAAGGCTACTTTCACACTAGCATTTTAGTTTTCCGATATTGAGATCCATCATAGGGGCTCAATACCGGATAAAAACGTTTCATTTTTTTCCCCATTCATTGTTAATGGGGACAAAACTGAACCGAATGCTCCAAAATGCATTCCGTTCCGTTTAGGTTGCGTTCCCATACCGGAGAGCAAACCGCAACATGTTGTAGTTTGCCTTCCATCCTGGGATGCGGAGCAAGATCCGTTTTCTCTGCCACAATCGAAAACGGATCCGTCCTCTATTGACTTTCAATGGAGTTCATGACGGATCCGTCTTGGCAATGTTAAAGATAACACAACTGGTTCCATTCATAATGGATGCAGAGGGCTGTGTTATCAGTAACGGAAGTGTTTTTGTCATAGTGAACAGAAAAAGGAAAAAGTCTGGTAGTTTAGTGCGCTCATTAAGAGAAACAGAATACGAGTATTGCAGGTTTGATACCTTTTAATCGCTAACACAAATAGAAGTAATGATGTTGCATAGCGAGCTTTTGAGACATCACCAGTCCCTTCATCAGGCGTAGAGACCATACAATTTACACACCCCTTATCTTTAAGGTAATTAAGGACTCATTCTCAAGATCTTTGATATGTTGTTCTGTAGTTCTTCAAATGTCCATTCATTCCCCCATGTCTCTGTTCTTATTGTATATGTATTGCTGTTTCTTCATATATTCTTGTAGTACGCCTGATGAAGGGACTGGTGATGTCTCAAAAGCTCGCTATGTAACATCATTACTTCTATTTGTGTTAGCGATTAAAAGGTATCAAACCTGCAATACTCGTATTCTGTTTTCTTAAAGGGGTTGTCTCATCATGGACAATGGGGGCATATCGCTAGGATATGCCCCGACAGTCATATAGGTGCGGGTCCCACCACTGGGACTCGTATCCATATCGAGAACGGAGCTCCGCAAGTGAAGGAGGGCGCACTGCGCATGCACAGCCGCCCTCCATTCATTTTCTATGGGCCGGCAAAAATAGCCAAGCGCTGGCTCCCATTCACTTCTATGGGGAGGCGGCTTGGTGGTGGACGGACTGGAGTTCTCCAGCGACCACCTTGTGGGGCTCCATTCTCGATATAGGTGCAAGTCCCAGCGGTGGGACCCGCACCTATAAGACAATTGGGGCATATCCTAGCGGTATGCCCCCATTGTCCATGATGAGACAACCCCTTTAAAGAAAGCACTAAACTAGTCATAGCGATATACAGATATAGCAGTTATAAACTAGCAAAAACACCAGATCCCAATTAAGCCTACTTTCACACTAGCGTTCGGGGCTCTGCTTGTGAGTTCCGCTTGAAGGCTCTCACAAGCGGCCCCAAATGCATCCGTACGGCCCCAATGCATTCCGAGTAGATGCGGATCCGCTCAGAATGCATCAGTCTGGCACCGTTTGTCCTCCGCTCAGCAGGTGGACAGCAGCGTTCGGGTGTCCGCCTGGCCATGCGGAGGCAAACGGATCCGTCCAGACTTACAATGTAAGTCAATGGGGACGGATCCGTTTGAAGTTGACACAATATGGCTCAATATGACTAACTTTCAGACTTAGAATTTTTTCTGAAATATAATGCAGACGGATCCGTTCTGAACGGATCCCAACGTCTGCATTATAGGAGCGGATCCGTCTGTGCAGACACCAGACGGATCGGCTCCGAACGCAAGTGTGAAAGTATGATATATTAAAAACCAAAAGAAAGACAATAAAAAGGGATTTTTTCCAGGCAAGGCCCTCACACAGAAAAAAATAACAAAAATAACAAAAAGAGGTAAAAGAGGTAAAGGACTAACTAGGAAACTTTTAAAGAAACGCAAGAAATCAGAAGGTATATACAATCTTAGTAGCTACACCTTGAAGGATAATGAGTTGTCACTACTAGGGAAGGGTCTTAAATTTGCCCCTACCTCTAAATTTTGCCCTTTTTATGCCTTTGTAGGTATCAAGAAATTTTTAAGAAATTTAGCTTTGAAAAAATATTTTATGAAAATTACCCCAGATATTAAGAATATTAAGAATATTGACCAATTTACTTCAAAAATTGATGCAACTCCATCCACAAAACCTATATTAGGACAACAACTTCTTGTTGATCCAGGCATCCTGACCAAAGCCCCTCTACACACAACACTGAAACCAAAATCACACTTCAACCCCCTAGGCGAATACTCTGATGCATTTACTGCATTTCAAGCCCTAGTATTGAGAGATTTACGCAAAATCAATCCAAATAGGAAACGCACGGGCCCCCAAAATCTAACCCTTTGGGAAAAAAAGGCCATTCGCACATTACAAACCAATAACAAAATTGTAATAAAACCTGCAGATAAAGGGGGGGGGATAGTAATCCTGGATGAGGACTCCTATACCAATGAGTCATTACGACTTCTTAGTGACAAAAAAACTTATAAAAAACTGCACTTTGATCCGACAAACGCCTACAAACAACAACTTGGATCCCTTACTAAAAAAGGAAAAATAAAAGGTATATTAACTACCGAAGAAGCTACATATATCTACAACCAATGTCCGAGGATCTCCACCTTTTATTACTTGCCGAAAATCCACAAAAGCATAACAAATCCACCAGGCCGACCCATCATCTCAGGGATTGATAGCCTGACAGCTAATCTATCCAAATACGTGGATACTTTATTACAAAGCCACGTTCAGAAACTTCCGGCATATCTTAGAGATACCAAGCATATTTTACAACTACTGGAAGAGGTAAAATGGGAGGATGACTATATCCTGGGGACCCTAGATGTCACCTCCTTATATACTGTGATCGAAAATACCAAAGGCAGAACCGCAACGGAATATTTTCTAGAAAAAGATGGTAATATGCCTAAAGAACAAATACAATTTATTGGAGACTGCGTCATGTTTATTCTTGAGCACAATTATTTTAAATTCAACCAGGAATTTTACTTGCAGACATGGGGTACCGCGATGGGGACCAGATTCGCACCGAGTTTCGCAAACCTATATATGGGCCATTGGGAGGATACAACTATCTTCCCGCAAGGCAGACTCGGTGCGAATCTGGTCCTATGGAGACGTTTTATCGACGATATTGTTTTTATTTGGAAGGGTGGAGAACCTGGATTAAACCAGTTTTTAAATGATTTAAATAAAAATGAATTTTACTTAGAGTTTACACCCAAATACAGCAAACAGCAGGTACATTTTTTGGACCTCACAATATTTATTGAGAAAGGGCAAATCCATACCAAAACATACTGCAAACCCACGGATTGTAATAATTACATTCCCCTTGGCAGCTGCCACTTACCAACATGGCTGACCAACATCCCACGAAGCCAATACATCAGAATACGTAGGAACTGTACAGATATTGCCCACTTTGAGGAAGAGATCAGAGACCTTAACACCAAATTTATTGAAAAAGGGTATAAAATGAAGGATTTGGAACCTACTATTAAACAGATCAGAGAAGGAGACCGTAACCTACTATTGAAGGATAAAACACAAGATAAAAGAGAGGAATGCGAAAAAACCATTGAAACAACCTACAGAGACGCCCCCATAAAAATCCCAATAATTACTGCATATAGTGAAGGGGCATCAACATTTAAAAGAATTGTCAGAAAACACTGGGAGATGCTGCGACAAGACAAAATGATAGGTGATAAGATTCCTCGAAACCCCACCTTTATATTTAGGAAGGCCTTAAACCTGAACACCATGGTAGCACCCACAGTGAAACCACTACAGAAAAATAAACCAAGTCATTTAACACATAAAGGCTTCTATCCTTGCAAATTGTGCATCAATTGTAGGAAAATCAAACACGGTACTACAAAATTCCCTATTACAGAAATAGGGGACAACCCTCATGAATATAAGATCAATCAGTACATTACATGCAATACACGTGGAGTAATATACTTCATTAAATGTCCCTGTCTTAAATTATATGTGGGTCGAACTAAACGGGAACTAAAAATTAGGATAGGGGAACACCTCAATAACATAAAGAAGAATTATGACGGTCACCCCCTGTCCCGTCATTATAGTAAATACCACGCAGGGAACTTCAATGGTTCCTTTTTTGGTGGTATTGAGAAAGTTATAATAAATATGAGAGGCGGAGACATTATCAAACAAATGTCTAGGTGTGAAAGCAAATGGATATTCAGATTGAATACCTTGGCACCAAATGGCCTTAATCGGGAAATGGAACTATTTGCATTCTGAATAAACCATCTTTCTAAAAAAGGACCCATGTAATCTAAAAAAGGACCCATGTAACCTAAACGACTATCTGCTGTAAAAGAGTAGATGCCACTATCTATCTACACAGGAAATCATCCAGGAAGAATGAGGAAGCAAACCACAATAGTTGCCATGGGAACCGGGCGCCTACTTAAATCCAGTACACTAACATGCCAGTTATCCCTGACGAAGAAACCCGTAGGTTTCGAAACGCGTAGGATCGCTTTTTGGCCTCTGGATCGCTCCGTAGGTCTGCCGTGACGTCACGCTACACGCTCCGGAATCCCGCAACTACACAAGCTCCCTCTCGCGCGTGCTAGCCACCGGCCGGGGCCGCACGCGCACTCTGAGGTTGAGCAAGAAGAAAACTAGTTCTGCCACATTCCTGGATTGAATACCTGGAACATTCCCTACCGTACCGAACTACCATTCCACTGGATTAAGGTAAAACTGAACTACCAATAACATCAACTAATTGAACATCTGTCATTCCAGCGCTGGTACCATCTTTTAGCAAGTGTGAAAGTAGCCTAACAATAAAAAAAAAAGGGAAGGAGTATTCCAGCCTGGATAACTGGAGTATCACTAAGACTTTTTTGCCCTGTCTCCTGTGATCCTGCATATCTTGGTACTTGGTAAAGGATTGTTTAGGGCACAGATAGGTTCCAGGACAGTAGGTGCAGTATACACCCTATCAGGACGGCTATTCTGCTATATGCAGAAGAACTCAGGGTGATATATAGTTTTAGGCCTTTTATTACTAGGAAATTATTGTTGCTTGTGGCATTTGTTTGTATTTAATATGAACAGTAAAGTTTACGTTTTAGAGTAGCCGCTCTGCGATCCTTTCTAAGGGATCAGTTATAGATAAAGAATAACCCTCATCAGGTGAAGCTTCATGGAAGGATCAGGCACGCATCCATCTCCACATAGCAGGATACCTCCCATGTGGCCTTGGTGAGAGTGATTTGATCTACATTTTTAAGTTTCCCCCCCATTGATATATTTTCTTCCACTAATTGTGCCAAACTTATGATAATTTGGCTTCATTGCCTATTGTGTTCTAATAAAAAGTTTTAATAGAACATTTTATCGGTGATCAACATTTAAGGGAATGCATCACCTAGATTTGGTTTTACTAATTAAAATCAGATAGTGGCACATTTACTTTTTTATTTCCTGATTGCAGATTCATTTATTCTATTTCCTGGATATGATTATGGGGGCGGCCATCTTGCCTGAGCTGTTGTTTTCAGCACTTAGATGCTTTACAGCAGCCATCATGGACCATATGCCACAACAGACTGGAGGAGACTGATTGAAGGACATTATGAAGCTCTTTACACTACTACTGCGGCGTAAAAAAGTCGGAAATTATGGCGTAAGGAGTAGACTTCAGTTGCATCTGCCTCTTAATAAATCACACGCCAACAATCAGATCAAAACTCCTCCTTTGACTTCTGTTGGGAGAGTTATCTAGACATGACCTGTGTAGAGTTTACTGTACATGGAGAGAGAGAGTATATATTCTGTGTCCATCACCTACTGAGAATGGTGGATCCTGTCTATATATTTATCTATCTATCCATCTATTTATGTGATATCATTCATTGAAATTTTCTCTGTGATGATAATGAGATGACTGGTGAAAAGTGATCTGTACAGAACAGAAAGCATAAGTCTATCATAAGGCTTACTGGCCAGAGCAAAACCTGCTGAATTTTTTTTATTTTAATACAGTGACATGGAAAATTTAAAAATAACCACTAATAATTCTTAAAAGCTTGTTTAACATAAGAACTTGATCAAACAATAGCTCATAGATCCTGCTTACGCACAACTGTATATGATCAATTTATAAAATGCATTATATCATCAAGCAAAGTATACAATGTATGATATTACCTTGGAACAAAGAGCCTCAGCCTCAGATAGCTTGTTCTGATCCTTCAGGGAAGAGATGGCTTGATACATTGACCAGCTCTCCAGGGCCTGGGCGTAACTAGCAGGAACTTTACTTGCGCTTTCAACTGTACATTCAGAAAAGGTACATTTAAGTACATTTGCAGACAGTTGTGAAGAGTAAAAACTAGATTTTTGTCCTTCCTGTAAAATCAGTCTCTCTTCCGTTCATTGGGGGACACAGGCTTTGACCATGGGTTTAGCTGTTGCGGACACTAAGCACACAAAGTGTAAGATCAGCTATACCCTTCCTACAGGGACTAAGCTAAACCAATTTAGTGCAAAAGCAGCAGGAGAAGCCAGACACAGGAAAATTACATTATGTACAAACCCAGAACCACACAGGACCAAAAAGGCCCATAAACAAAAGAATGGGTGGGAGCTGTCCCCCCCAATGAACGGAAGAAAAACAGATTTTATGGTAAGTACAAAAATCTAGTTTTCTCATCAGTCTCATTGAGGGACACAGGCTTTGACCATGGGACGTTACAGAGCAGTCCCCGAGGGTGGGCTTAACTTCAACCCCCCTGACAATCAGAGAACCGCTGTCTGCAAAACTCTACGCCCCAAAGAAGCGTCAAAAGATGCAAAGGTGTGTACCCTGTAAAACTTGGAAAAAGTATGCAAAGACGACCAGGTCGCCGCCTTGCACACCTGAAGGGCCGAAGCCCCATGATGCACCGCCCAAGAGGCCCCTACTGCCTGAGCCAAATTAACAGTTTCCCGGAAGGGTGGGGCCCGGTCCTTAACGTGGTACTCTTCCACAATAGCCAAACAAATCCATCGGGAAATAGAAGTCTTTAAAGCTGCCAGCCCTCGTCTCGGTCCCTCTGGAATCACGAGCAGGGAATCCGTTCGACGGAAAGATGCCGTCTGGGACAGATAGACTCGAACGGCTCGTACCAAATCCAGGGTATGGAGCAATTGCTCCCGAGCATGAGACGGGTCTGCACAAAATGAAGGGAGGAAGGACTGCACAGGGCGAAGGACCACTTTATCCTGATGGAGGATCAGAAAGGGCAACCGACATGACAGAGCCACAAGTTCCGACACTCTATGGATAGAAGTAATTGCAATAAAAAAAAGCCACCTCATAAGACAGGAAGCGCAGCGACACCTGCTGCAAAGGCTCAAACGAAGAAGATTGGAGAGCGTTGAGCACTAGATTAAGATCCCAAGGATCCGACGGAGGACAGAAAGTGAGCATGGCATGTTCCACTCCCTGCAGAAAAGTCTGAACCGCTGAAAGCGAGGCTAAATTTCGCTGAAAAAGAATGGAGAGAGCCGACACTTGCCCTTTGAGGGAGCTGAGAGCCATTCCCAAGTCCATGCCCGACTGCAGGAAAGCCAAAAGTCGCGGCATATAAAATCGATCGGGAGACAGCTGTCGCCGCTCGCAACAACTAAAGTAGGACTTCCAGGTCCGGTAGTAGATTCTGGAAGACGGCTTCCTGGAAGATTCCTGGAAGATTCTGGAAGACGGCTCGAATCATGGTCTGGACCACTGCATCCAAAAACCCACAAGCTTTCAGTGCGGTGGCTTCAACAGCCATGCCGTTAAATGTAGAGACCCTAAATTCAGGTGGAAGATTGGCCCCTGCGAAAGAAGGTCCTCCCGAAGAGGAAGACGCCAAGGTTCGTCGGCGAGAAGGGCGACTAGGGACGTGTGCCAAACCCTATGCGGCCAATCTGGGGCCACGAGAATGACTGGTAGTCCCTCGGACCTGATATTCCGGAGAAGCGGAATGAGAGGAAGAGGCGGGAACACGTAAGGAAACGTGAACCGACTCCACGGATTCACCAGCACGTGGACCTTGTTGTTAAACCATGAGATCCACATCCGGCCAAGCCTACCTCTCGCAGATGGCCCGAAAGACCAGCGGTTGAAGAGCTCACTCACCGGGATCGAGACACTCCCGGCTGAGGAAGTCTGCGATCCAGTTATCGCCGCCAGGTATGTGAACTGGCGACAGTGCCGGAACATGTTTCTCCGCCCAGCTGAGAATCAGCGCCGTCTCCACCATGACTGCCGGGTGCCGCCCTGGTGATTGATGTACGCCACTGCCGTGGAGTTGTCGGACTACACCCGCACCGGACAACCCCTGAGATGGTCGGCCCAATGTTGCAGAGAGCCGAATCACCCTCAACTCCAGAACATTGATTGGAGGGGAGCGCTCCTCGTGTGACCATACCCCTTGAACAGAGAGATTTTCCAACACCTGTTGTTAACACCTTTTAATGGAGAGGGGATGAATGAGCGACCCGACCTCAAAATTAAAGAGACCATCCACTATCTGAGGGCCCGGCGCACTGGGGCAAGGAGACGCATTGGCCGATCCAAGGAGGCTGGGGAGCGATCCTAGCTGGACTGAATGGCTCGCTGAAGCGTTCTGGTATGGAATTGAGCATAAGGAACTGCTTTGAAGGCAGAGACCATGTGCCCCAGAGTCTGCATTGCGGCTGCGTGACAGGCCGGAGGAGATGACCGAATAAAACGGGACAGAGGGGAGGACTTGAAATCCAGCTTGTAGCCCTCTGCAATGACCTCCCTCAAAATGTACTGATCCCCTAGGGGACAAAGTAAAAAAGTGAAGCACTAACATAAATCGTCGGCCTGGAGGGCCTCTAAACCGACTAACATGAAGACAGCCCAATGGGGCCAGGACATACAAACACAAATGGGTAACACTGATGGAAAGCAGACAAAAAAACGTTCTCACTTATCAGGTGCTGTAGGCGTAGATGGTGGAGTCACTTGAATGCATGCGGCCTCCCATTACATAGATGTGTTACCAACAGAGATGATTCCAACATAGAGACCTCAGCAAGGCAGGAAACGGGAGCAAGGAATCCCTAATCAACCCTGGTAAAGGGGTAGGGACTAAATCACCCTGCCTACCTATACGAGGTACTTGCCCCGCAAGGAGCGTCCCCGTCCAGATACCTATCCCTAATAACGGGCGGAATCCCTAGTACACCCTATAAAGGTAGATTCCCGACGTGTTACGTTTCATTCAGGACGAACTCATCAGGGGAGATGTACATATACAATGCCAGGCTGATGGTAAGGCCTGCATTGAAAAGAAAAAAAAAAAGTGGGGAAAAAGGAATAACCATACGGTGGTTGAAGCTGGTATACAGATATTCCAGCAGGTATAAAAGGGGCCAGGCCAGTGGAGCCAGGACCACCACAAACCACAGGTAGCTTAAGCACAGGCTCACCAGTGGGTGACGCCAGTGGAGGTCCAAATATGACCCAGGATATAAGTTATTCAAAACGGCTGTCAGCAAAGGACGCTTACCTGTCAGCGCTTTTAAATACCCAGACCAGCGCGCCAGTGTCCCGGACCCGCCCCACGTGACTCAGAGTTCTTTGTCGCTCTGGTCCTCATATTGCATTTTAGCTAATTAGGTTCCTGATTGAGGCTGGTGTCTTTCTAGCCAGCCATTCATAGCTCTGTACTATGATTATTTAAAAATATGTTACTAGGGGTATTGTTACACTACAGGCTCCAATTGCCACCCTTGATGCCTGGCTCACTAGCCTGTGGCATCTGGGTTGCTACAGACACAGCCCGTCCCCTGACTAGACTTTAAACCGTCCCCACTCTGGCACACATGCGCTTTTGGGGGGTGCGGCGTTGGTTTCCTTGGGGCGGCTTGGTCCGATCACGTGATCCCGTCACGTGGTCTGTGACGTCATTGCATGGCGCCCGATCGTCGCGTGACCCGTGGCGTCATGACGTCGCGGTTCCTGGGGCGCATCGCTGCGTTGGGCCGCCTCTCCCTGCGTTCCACCGGCCATGTGACTTCCTCTACTCTGAGTCACGTGGGCGGAAGTGGGGCGGGTCCAGGACACTGGCGCGCTGGTCTGGGTATTTAAAAGCGCTGACAGGTAAGCGTCCTTTGCTGACAGCCGTTTTGGATAACTTATATCCTGGGTCATATTTGGACCTTCACGTGCGTCACCCACTGGTGAGCCTGTGCTTAAGCTACCTGTGGTTTGTGGTGGTCCTGGCTCCACTGGCCTGGCCCCTTTTAAACCTGCTGGAATATCTGTATACCAGCTTCAACCACCATATGCTTATTCCTTTTTCCCCACTTTTTGTATTTTTTTCAATGCAGGCCTTACCATAAGCCTGGCATTGTATTTGTACATCTCCCCTGATGAGTTCGTCCTGAATGAAACGTGACACGTCGGGAGTCTACCTTTGCCTTTTTTAGACATAGCATTAAATGTTAAGTTTTACCCCTTTGTCCCCTAGGGGATCAGTACATTTTGTCACTTATTATTGGGAGTAACTTGTCAAGTTAGTTACTTGGCGTTATAGATTCAATGACATCCCACACCCACGCATCTGAGACGTGGGCCAGCCAAACATAACACATAAAGTCGGCTGCCCACCCGAATGGAGGGTGCCGGGAGCTGCCCGTCATGCAGCGGAGTTCTTAGTGTTAAAGGACTTGGAATCCTGTTGACGGGAACGCCAGGCAGGGCGTGGCTTGAAGGAAGGTTTGAGCTTCCGATCCGTGGCCGACTTGTCGGATGCCCTCTTGGGGCTGGAAGAACTCCGAAAGGGATGAAAAAAAGGCTTCTGCTTTTTTGACCTATTAGACCGCCTGTTCTGTGGTAAATGGGTGCTCTTACCACCTGTAGAAATTATCTCATCCAGGCGCTTACCAAAAAGTCTGTCGCCGGTAAAAGGGAGAGCCGTCAGGGTCCGTTTTGAAGCATTAGCTGCCGCCCAGCAGGAGAGCCATAGGGTACGGCGAATAGCCACCAAAAGGGCTGACGAGCGAGCCATAAACCTGGCCGCGTCCAAAGATGCTTCACAAATATATGCACTGGCATGCGAGAGCTGCAGGGCCACATCTGCAAGTTCCCCCGAGGGGACTCCCGAGTCGAGACCCTGACGTACATTACTTGCCCACTCTCCCATGGCCTTGCTTACCCATGTAGAGGCAAACACCAGCTGTGCCCACTGCTTCAAAGGCAGATTTTGCAAACGCTTCCAGCTTCTTATCTTTGATATCAGAAAAAGAAGCCCCATCTGCCATTGGCAAGGTATGTTTAACCAAGCGGGAAACTGGCAGGTACACTATAGGTGGAGCCGACCATTTCATAGTCAAATCCTCCAGAAAAGGATAAAGGACGTTCAAGCGTTTTGGCAACATGAAATGTCTATCATGGAAATTCTACTCCTTGGAGAGAGAGGAATCAAACTCCTGGTGGCTGGGGAAACACTTGTGCGAATGACGGGACTTCCTAAAGGAAACACCCGAGCTGGCAGATGACGGAGCTGGATCCCCAACCTGCAACGTCTCAATAACTGGCATAATTAAATTGTCCACCATGGAGGACAGTTTGGACGACTGACCCTCCGGTGAGACAACATCCTCATCTGATCCTCTCTCCTCTCTAGTAGGAGGAGGAGAGGCCGAGGAAACGGGAGACAAAGACAACCCTTTTGGGGGAGGATGTTCTGGCCCGTTTTGTGGAACGGCCGCAATGGGCACACGCCCCATGATCCCCCAGAGTCGGACCGGTCAGAGGACTGCTTTGCTGACAAATGCCCCAATATATCCACAATAGCTTTGTTGGTATTGGAGACATCCTGCACCACCTTAGACAGGAACGCGCCCATTCCGGTTCTTCCGTAGCTTGGGCAATACAGGCTAAAGAATACAAGGAATGGACATTAGACCAGTGGAAATCTGTGCTTTGGTCTGATGAGTCCAAATTTGAGATCTTTGCTTCCAACCACCGTGTCTTTGTGCGACGCAGAAAAGGTAAACGGATGGACTCTACATGTCTGGTTCCCACCGTGAAGCATGGAGGAGGAGGTGTGATGGTGTGGGGGTGCTTTGCTGGTGACACTGTTGGGGATTTATTCAAAATTGAAGGCATACTGAACCAACATGGCTACCACAGCATCTTGCAGCGGCATGCTATTCCATCCGGTTTGCGTTTAGTTGGACCATCAATTATTTTTCAACAGGACAATGACCCCAAACACACCTCCAGGCTGTGTAAGGGCTATTTGACCATGAAGGAGAGTGATGGGGTGCTGTGCCAGATGACCTGGCCTCCACAGTCACCGGACCTGAACACAATCGAGATGGTTTGGGGTGAGCTGGACCGCAGAGTGAAGGCAAAAGGGCCAACAAGTGCTAAGCATCTCTGGGAACGCCTTCAAGACTGTTGGAAGACCATTTCAGGTGACTACCTCTTGAAGCTCATCAAGAGTGTGCAAAGCAGTAATCAAAGCAAAAGGGGGCTCATTTGAAGAACCTAGAATATGACATATTTTCAGTTGTTTCACACTTTTTTGTTATGTATATAATTCCACATGTGTTAATTCATAGTTTTGATGCCTTCAGTGTGAATCTACAATTTTCATAGTCGTGAAAATAAAGAAAACTCTTTGAATGAGAAGGTGTGTCCAAACTTTTGGTCTGTACTGTATCTATATTAAAATTATAACTGCATGTATCAATCACTAGAGGACTTACTGTAAGAGCTTACTGAATATTGTTAATACTTTGAGCTCAACAAGCAGTCAGAATTTTTGTCACGTTTCGGTGTGGGAGGGAAACCCACACCGAACGTAGGAGAGGGAAAGAGGTGAGGGGAAAAGGCCTGGAAACTAGGGAATGGAGCTGGTCACCTCCTAGAGAAACCCTAATCAAAGTCCTGGACTGACTGCAAATATGAACTGACCCCAGAGGTAGGTGAGTTCATACACAGGAACCTAAAGTCTTAATACACACTTTAGGACCCTGGTATTAATGTCAGGACAAGAGACAACCTGTTCCTCCAACTGGTAGACCGAACAGGAGTCTCCCTAAGGCCTAAACCCAAATGATAGGGAAAAGAGCAACACAAGATAACCAAACAATAAATAAAAGGAAAAGAAGACACTTAACTTCAAAAGGCAATAGAAGCACAGGAACTCTGCCGAGATCGAAACACTAGCAATCCAAAACCAGACTAAAGCTATAAACGGCACAGCATGGTGGGAGAAGCCACAATAAATGACCACATAAGCAACACCTGAGGAAAGGGGTGTGGCCATCACCAGAAACACCACAGACACAAACTGATCCATAGGAACCAACCAGATCAAACCACGTGTTGCCAGTCTCACTGATCTCCTGGCACCTGTCACAGGAACGTCCTTGACAATTTTAGTATGCAATTTTAGGAGTATGCTGGCTATTTGGACTGTGCATCAGAAAAATGGAGCTTTGAAGCAACAAAGATAGTCACTACACAAATATTAAAATGGTACTCAGGGTACCATTCACTTTAAATCTACATCAAAGCTAAAAATCAAATTCCCTTTGGTCTCCACTGTGATATATGTTGTCAAATTATCAGACTATTCCAACTAGAAATCTAGAAAAGCACTCTGCCGATACAGTGGGGATCTTATATCGGTATATTACGGATGAGTACAGTATTTGATATTCCATGCTGTTGTCTTCAGTGTGACAACCCTTCAGCCTGGAATCTTATCGTACACTGACACTTATTTCTTGAAGCCTGTTCAAATATCAGTTTGACTGACAAAGTGGTAATAGCACTAGTTATAGTGCTCAAGTAAATGCTGCTCAACACAATATTAACATAACTTCCATGGTTTTATAACTCTGAAAGACAGTAATGCTTGCCCTTACGAAGCAGAATTAGCATAAATGTTATTACTGCTTCCCCCCCCCCCCCCCCCCCTTCTAACAGTTTTCACTATGTGGGCTGATGATGTCGTACTATATGAACCGGTGGAAAGTGAATACATTTACTTACTGAGTAAAAAGCACCAAAAGGACCTAGAATTATGACTAGGGAAAATGGATAAAAATGGCACAGGTGGCATAATATACGTGTCCCAACCTGACATTCATGTACACCAGGGATCTTCAACCTGTGGCTCTACAGCTCTTGCAAAACTACAATGCCCAAGTAATCCGGACTATGCTGTGAGTTATAGTTTTGATGCACACCATGCGTATGTCATAGGTTCACACAGCCAGATCAATTTTGATACCCCAACATGTTCACAAGAAACCCCCAAGTGTGGATACTTACTCTTCGACTTCACAGATGCCAGAAATGTTATATTGCAGTCCGTGCCTCGGGCAGGCATTTTATTAATGTAAGAAGAAGTAATTTCTGCTTGACAGGCTGCCATTAATCCAGCCCATACTGCAGGGTTATCTAAAAAAAAATAATCAAACATTTTTAAAGTAGTAATTAGTAAAATTTTACAAGGTGACATGGAAATAATTAACGTCAATGTGAGAAATGGAGTTCTCAATTTAATTACTTAAAAAAACTATGCAAGAGTTTTCCATTGTACTTCCTTTGATGAATGGGTATTATGGAGTTACTTATGGTTGAATAATGCAGATTTTAAGATTTGAATGCATGTTGTCTGACCACATTGAAAAGCGGGTTTTTCCATGCACTGATCTATATAAGATATATGCGTACTATGCGTTCGACACTGTTATATTTAGACCTGAGGAAGGAGTACTAACACCGAAACGCGATGCCTTGTGGCGGCATTTTCTCTTTTTATTTTTAAACAATGTGATGTAAAAATGAATCAAGCCAGCAAAAAAGGCAATATGGATAATCACAATACATGAGAAAGTGGCTTCTATTAACATTCTCTACATAATAATTGCTATTTGCTGAAGTGAGACAACCCCTGAACCTTGTACGCCAAACTTGAAACACAAGTTCGCTTATCTCTACTTGCGATCACAGGGGTGAATAAAGTGTTTTTCTTTTCACTCATTTTTTTAGAGAGTGCTCGCATTTTTTTTTTATTCTTATATTGTGTCCTGGATTTGTTGCCGGATCCATTGGCCTGCACCTCTATATTGATATTTGGCCTGACGTGCTGCCATTGTTAACTTTGACCTTCACAGCAGCCCGCCCCTTTAACAGTGAGTTTCACAGCACCCCACTCCCTTGACATTGACCTCCTCAGGGGCCCGCCCCATAACAGTTACCTATACAGCACCCCGTCCCTTAACACTGACCTCCATAGGGGACCGTCCCCTTATCTGTGACCTCCACAGCACCCGTCCCTTTAACAGTGATTGCCACAGTATCACGTTCCCTTAACAGTGACCTCCGCAATACCCCGCCACTTAACAGTGACCCCCACAGCAACCTACCCCCTTAACAACAACATCCACAGTAAACGCCCCTTTAACAGCGACCTCAACAGTGCCTGCCCCTTTAACAGTGACCTCCACAGCAGCCTGCCTCCTTAACAGTAACATCCACAGTGAACACCCCTTTAACAGTAACCTCCACAGTGGCCGCCCCTTTCATAGAGGCCTCTACCCCTTAACAGTGACCTCCACAGTACCCTGCCCCTTTAACAATGACCTCCACAGCAGCTGCCCCTTTAATAGTGGCGCATGCCCCCTTAACAGTGACTTCCACAGCACCGTCCCCCTTTAAGGCTAGGGCTACATGAAATGTATCGCGCAACTATTTTTATAATGATAGGCTATGATATTGCACTGCGACATGCGACACGCTGCGACTGCGACACGACAGTTGCAAAAAATCCATCCAAGATGGATGCCTGTAGCAGTGTAGTTGTGCCCTATGTGTCGTGTGACTTATTGTCGTCGTGTAGCCCTAGCCTAAAGCTGACCTACAGCAGTGAAGAAAAATGGCTGGGTTGTTATGGAAACCTGGAGTAAAACTGTGTGTATGTGGAGACTAAGGGCCTGCGCGCTTCTAATTGCTGATAAGGGACATGTGATCGTGTGTATGGCAATTGGGATATGAAGAGAAAGACTTTCAGGCTTGTATTGGCTAATGCAGGTCATATTATAGGACCATCTCAGGAACGGTATGTTCCAGAGAGCAGAGACCTGGTCTAAAACCTTCCCGGACACCTGATGTACCTATGTGCCAAATTTGGTGAAGATCGGTCTAGTCGTTTGGTTGCGCATAAAGAACAGACAGACGTACAGACAGAAACTCATTTTTATATATATAAAATATATTTTGAGCCATCTGCAAGCGGTGGGGTCGGCTGGATGTGGATCTCATGGCTTCCCACTTCAACAACAAGAACGAGAACTTAGTCGCGTGGTACAGGGAACCCATGGCCCTGGCGTGCGACGTGCTGGTGATTCCGTGGAGTCTGTTTACGTTTCCTTACGTGTTTCCGCCTCTTCCTCTCATTCCGCGTCTCCTCTGGAAGATCAGGTCCGAGGAACTGCCCGTCATTCTCGTGGCCCCAGACTGGCCTGTCGGGTGTGGCACGCGTCTCTAGTCGCCCTTCTCGCCGACTAACCTTAGCGTCTTCCTCTTCGGGAGGACCTTCTGTTGCAGGGGCCGATCTTCCACCCGAATTTAGGGTCGCTACATTTAACGGCATGGCTGTTGAAGCCGCCTTACTGAAGGCTCGTGTTTTTTTTGGATACGGTGGTCCAGACCATGATTCGGGCCAGGAAGCTATAGTCTTCCAGAATCTACCACCGGACCTGGAAGTCCTACTTTAGTTTGGTGTGAGCGGCATCAGCTGCCTCCCGTTCGGTTCACTTTCATGCAACTCTTGGCTTTCCTGCAGTCGGGCATGGACTTGGGGCTGGCTCTCAGCTTTCCTAAAGTGCAAGTGTCTGCTCTCTTTTTCAGCAAAATTTAGCTTCACTTTCGTCAGTTCGGACATTTCTGCAGGGGGTGGTGCATGCTGCTCCCACTTTCCGTTCTCCGTTGGATCCTTGGGATTTTAATCTAATGCTCAACGTTCTCCAATCTTCTCCGTTTGAGCCCTTACAGCAGGTGTCGCTTCGCTTCCTGTCTTACAAGGTGGTGTTTTTGGTGGCAATCACGTCCATCCCTAGGGTGTCGGAACTCGCGGCTCTTTCGCGTCGGTCGCCTTTCCTGAGCCTCCATCAGGATAAGGTAGTCCTTCGCCCTGTGCAGTCCTTCCTGCCGAAGGTGGTGCCAGAATTCCATCTAAATGAGGAGATTATTCTACCTTCATTTTGTCCAGACCCGTGTCGTCCTCGGGAGCAGTCGCTTCATACGCTGGATTTGGTACGAGCCGTTCGAGTCTATCTGTCCTAGATCGCATCTTTCCGACAGAGGGATTCCCTGTTTGTGATTCCAGAGGGGCCGGCGAGAGGCCTGGGGGCATTGAAGGCTTCCATTTCCCGATGGATTTGTTTGGCCATTGTGGAAGCGTACCGCGTTAATGGCCGGGCCCCACCCTTCCAGTTGACTGCTCATTCGACTCGGGCAGTGGGGTCCTCTTAGGCGGGGCTTGACGGGGCTTCTGCCCTTCATGTGTGCAAGGTGTCTACTTGGCTACAGTGCGCTCCCGTGTGCTCACAGAAGGAGTTACAGAAAATACATTAGATGACGGATTCTCTGTAAACTCACATAGAAAGCACAGCAGGCTGTAGAACAAAAACTAAAAAAGATAGATCAATAGAACCAAATTTGAGAAATTATTTTCTCCATAAAATAAATTAGTGTAAAAAAAAAAAAAAAACAGCTATAGAAAAGATATGTAATAGAACAACTGCAAATGTAAAAATAAATTAGAATGACATTTGTTTCCACAAAAGACAAGTTATAAGTTATTTGATGAGTAGAGCTGGGCTGTATGCATTGCATAGCCGATGTGCTGCATGTGAGTGTACACAAGAGGGTGCTGCTGGATCAAAATGAAGTCTATAAAGAGCAACCTGTATATCCAGTTATGAACAGGCCACATTTTAAAGTTACTTAAAATGAATATGGAAACAAATCTCTAGCAGACATATATTTTGACAGATTTACACATAGTTAAAGGGGTATTCCCACGATAGGTCGTAAGCGTCTGCTAGATGAGGGTCCCACCTCTTCCACCTGCAGCTGTGTCAAGATTTGAGATTTCCACGTTTAGCATATATTTGGGGGAAATGCTCCTGGTTTATATAGCATAGGGCCTAACCTATGAGGCTTCTACGCTGATGTATCCCCATTCAAGTGATCAGGAGTGCCAATGTGCAGGGAAAACAAAGGAGAAGCATAGCTAAATAAGCACTTCAGACCTTTCTCAGGATTTGTGGGGGTTGCAGAGGTTGCACCACCACCAGTCATAGAGAGAGGACATACTGTTTGCTAGTGATATGCCATGGCTTAACAAGATGGGAATACACAGATTTCTGTTATTTTCTAAGGCAAAAATTGCAGACAACTCCTAATTTGACAATGCTCATGTAAAGAATGTTGCACGCTCAAAAGTGGGCACACTGGATTTTACTTTCATTGGATTTCATTCTTGAGTGGTGGATGACGTCCACTGTTATAGCTGACACTGTACATGGGAGTCCACCCTGCCTGTACGTGCAGCGGGAGGGTTTCTCTAGATGAGCTAATGCACACACTGCTTGCATTACTTGTGAACAGACCCAAATGTATGATTAGGTCTTCTGCCCTGAGGAAGACATATTGCAGGGGGCATGTTATCTGACAGCAACGCAGACTGCACTCGTTAGACAGTGTATCCCTACATAAATCACTAGCTAACTTAATATAAGAAGTAATAGGAGGTAAATGCAATTAGTAAAGGGTGTCGTTTTATGATGTTTGTTGGTATGTGAAATCCACAAAGTATGGGGGGGATAACAGAATATACTTGGATTGTACTCATTTTGAGCTAAAAAGGAGATTTTTTGTGAAACTCCCCTGTAAAAAAAAATTCTCGTCTTTTCCATTGAGGGACACAGACCATGGGTATAGCCTAGGCCATTACCAGGAGGAGACACTATGCAAATAAAGAAGAAAGCTCCTCCTCCACGGGCTATACCCCCAGGCTCCTACAGGAGGACCTCAGTGCATGCAAAAGCAGTAGGAGAAGGAGACCAAAAAATTAGCAAAAGAAAAAAAAAAAAAAAGGAATACCGCCATAGGACCGTAACCATAATGTCCCGACATAATTGAACCCCTCCTGCAACAGACAAGAATGGGTGGGAGCTGTGTCCCCCAATGGAAAAGACGAGAAAAAGATTTTACAGGTGAGTTTCACAAAAAATCTCCTTTTCTCGCCCATTCCATGGGGGGACACAGACCATGGGACGTCCCAGAGCAGACCATGGGGTGGGAACAAGATCACCACCACCAGAGGGGCACGTCCAACGGTCAGACAGGAACCACTGCCTGCAATACCTTGCGCCCAAGGGCACCATCAGCCGATGCCAAAGAGTGCAGTTGGTAAAACTTTGCAAAGGTATGTAAGGACGACCAGGTTGCTGCCTTACAAAGTTGAGATGCAGAAGCTTGAATACGCCTAGCCCAGGAGGCCCCCACCTCCCTGGTGGAGTGTGTGGTAACCCCCAACGGGGGAACTCTGCCATGGCAATAGCCGACCGAATCCACCGAGCCACAGTGACCTTGGAGGCCGCCAGACCCTTACGAGGCCCTTCGGGAACCACGAAAAGGGAGTCAGAATGACAGAATGGGGCAGTCACCGAAAGGTACACCCTCAAAGCACGGACAACATCCAGAGAATGCAGAGCGTGCTCCTTGGGGTTCGCCAGGGAAGGGCAAAAAGAGGGCAGGACTATGTCCTCATTAAGGTGGAAGGCGGAGACCATCTTGGGCAAAAAAGAAGGGACCGGGCGCAGCACCACCTTATCCTTGTGGAAGACCAAAAAGGGCTCCCTAGAGGAAAGAGCGGCCAGCTCCGACACCCTCCTGATAGAGGTGATGGCCACCAGAAAGACCACCTTCTAGGTGAGAAGAGTCAGGGAAACCTCCCTCAGGGGTTCAAAGGGTGCCGTCTGGAGGGAAGACAGAACCAGATTTAGATCCCAGGGGGGCAGAAGAGGAACATACGGAGGAACCGAATGCGCCACCCCCTGCATGAAAGTCCTAACAGGACCGAGCAGAGCCAGAGACCGCTGAAAGAAAATGGCTAGAGCCTTTCAGGGAGCTCAGGGACATTCCCATCTCAAGGCCCGACTGGAAAAAGGAGAGGACCACCGGAACAGAGAAAGGAAGGAGAGAAAAGCCTAGCTTCTCGCAAAAGGCAAGAAAGGCCTTCCAGGCTTTGATCATGGTCTTCACAACGGAGTCCGAGAAGCCCCTCTTCTTCAGGATGGCGGTCTCAACAGCCACGCCATTAAATTAAGCGACTGTAAATTCTGGTGGAAGAGCGGTCCTTGAGACAGCAGGTCCTCCATGAGAGGAAGAGGCCACGGAACGTCTGCCAGCATCCGAGTGTCCTCCGAAAAACCAGGCGCGGTGAGGCCAATCGGGGGCGATGAGGATGGCCGGAATCCCTTCTACCGTGATCCTGCGAAGAACCTTCGGGAGTAACGAGAGCA